>NC_025995.2:67334859-67388220 GCF_000442705.2 Elaeis guineensis | reverse complement strand
GGAGACGGTTCCTTATGCTTCAGGAGTTGGGAGCTTGATGTATGCGATGGTCTGTTGTAGGCCAGACATCGCTCATGCAGTGAGTTAGGTTAGCAGGTTCATGGCGCAGCCTGGCAGGGAGCACTAGAGAGCTCTGAAGTGGATATTCAGATACCTGGCGGGTTCAGTTGGAGTTGCCATCTGCTACGAATAGTGAGGAGGTACAGTGGGATACTCTGACATGTCCAGGGAGGCTCAGGAGCTGATTGGCGATTATGTAGATGCAGATTTTGGTGGAGATGTGGATACCCGGAGGTCTACGACAGGCTTCGTCTTTAGCCTGTATGGAGGTCCTATTTCTTGGAGATCGAGTCTGCAGCCTATCACGGCCCTATCCACTACAGAGGCAGAGTACATCGGGTTGACAGAAGTAGCTAAGGAGGCAATTTGGCTGAAGGATTTGTTAACGGAGATGGGCCTTACTCAGGAGGCCATTAGAGTGCACTGTGATAGTCAGAGTGCACTTCTATTAGCACAGAATTCAGTCTATCATGCAAGGACAAAGCACATCGACATTCGGTATCATCAGATCAGGGAGCTTGTAGAGGATGGTGAGGTGGAGCTGGTAAAGGTACACACCAAGGAGAACTCAGTTGATACACTTACAAAGGTACTTCCACGGGACAGCTTTCAGAGATGTGTTGAGTTGATTCGGCTGATGGACAGAGTGGAGCTGGTTGAGGCCTTGGGACACCAAGGTGGAGATTGTTGTGATCCAGGTGGTGTGCCCAATGTTGGGAAATATGTCCCAAAAAGCCAATCGTCAAGCTGTTGACGGTTGAGCAACCAAGTATTGTAATTGATTTGTTAATAAATAAAATATATTTGGCATTTTCATCATAAGCTTTCATCTTCTAATGAACTCCGTTGTTATGATGAAGTCCTTAGGACTATTTAAGTTCGATAAAGAGAGGATTTATCGATTAGTCCTTAAAACTGTTCACGACCAAATGATAGGCTGTTAATAAGGACGACAGCTTCTATCAAGCATAGGTCGCTGTAGGCCATATGGGTTGGTTGTCCTCTTAACCAAGGAGTGTGGAGACACTGGTATGGCATACAGGTGAGATGTAAGGGTACATCATCATTGAACGTGACCAACTCCAGAGCATTCTGCTGTCGAGAATGTCTCTGATGGGATATAGGTATAAATGTCCCTTAGACTTGAGATCGCCTCATTGACTTGCAAGCAACTCACTGTGCTTTGGTACTGGACTAACTGAATTTTTAATTCGAAGACGGAAGGCTTCTGGGCACAGTCAAGTACTTGCAAAGTCAGAGTGTGATCGAGATGGGATTGGCCACTCCAAGAGTTGGAGAAGAATGAGTCGCTGTATTTCAATTTAGCAAAACCTTGGCCAGGGTAATCCATCAGATGGATTTGATATTTTGAAATACAATGTGGACAACCAGATCAGAGTTGACAGTTGAGCTCTGGGGTGTCCTATGATCATTTTGGTCAAGGGGATGAATTATATGAAAACTATATCCGCATGGGTTCTAAGGATGTTGTTCTACACATTCGACCTATCCGGACGTCGGGTACCATTGCTAGATGGTCACTTCGATTGATATAAGAATTTGTTTCTATGCTACCGACTTAGGTTCGGACCTATGAGGTCACACACATTAGAGTTCATGATCCGATCGGATGGTTGATCAACGATTAAGAATCATTATAGGGTTAAATAATCAATACGATTGACATTTAACCCAGTGCAAGTGTTGCAGGAGGATCGATTAGCAATTTGATTGCTAATTGGCTTAATTTGATTAAGCCAATGGGCTGAGATTAAGTCTAATTAAATATGATTTAATTAGATTTAGTTTGGGCTTGATTGGATCAAGTCCAATTGGTTTATTGGATAAGCCAAGTGCAAGAAAAAACTAGTCCTAGTTCAACTAGGACTTGGGTCAATCTAATTTCTAATTTGATTAGAAAATTAAATCAGATTTAAATCTAATTTAATCTGATTAAATTAGGTTCTTAATTAGGTTAAGACCTATTTTAATTGGGTTGATCTAATTTTGATTTATTTGATTTGGGAAACCAAATTAAAACAAGTTATGAGACAGAATCCTAGTAGGACTAGGATTCCACCTTGCGCCACATAAACCTTCTCCACGCCCTCTCTCTTATTCAACGCCAATCTCCACTTATTTTGTGCGACAAAAGCCCTCTCCCAGATCTCTCCCATGTTCACAAAAGGTCTCCTCTCTTCTTTCTTACATGGAAGGTGATTTGGATCAAATCTAAAAGGAATAAGTTTGGATTTCGAATTCTATGAGATAGAGTTTTAGAAATCCAAAACTCTTTCAATTTTGCACCGAATTTATCCAAATTTTTTTTGGAATTTTCATGGCTTTTAGGGTTTACATTGTACACCCTTTTCTGGTGATCCATGCATGAAAATATGGAGGAGGTGCTCAAGAGTTGGGCGTCCCTTAACTTGCCATGTTTGGATAAGCCTTGACTAGGTATTTGACCTAGACAAGGACTCTATCATATCTCTCTATATAAGATGAGTTTCTTTATATAATTTTGAGGAGAGATAGATATTTGAGAGGCCTTTCTGCCATCCAAAAATCAGAGAGAAATACCTTTGGGTCGTGGAGATATAAAAGATGCAAGTTTGGGTATCTAGAGAGAAAAACGTGAAGAAGAAGAGGGTCTTCTTCTTGGGTTTTTGTTTTCATATCTTTCCTCCCTCCATCTTGAGTTTTCTGAGAGTGTCTCAGATCTGAAACTCCTCCTTCTACTTTTCATCTTTGGAAGAGTCCAAATCAAGAAGAAGGAGGCACCTGATCAACCATCAAAGAAGGATCAGCGCAGTACTAGCATACTGTGCTGATTTCCTGAAGCAGGACTTCTGATCGAGATTCGTGGGCTCGTGTGGACGACTCCTAGAGGCCGGACGCGTGTGCGGCTTGCAACATCATCCTTAAGCCCGGATCAGCGAGGTTAGAGCATCTAACTTGCTAGGTAATAGATCTGATCTATTATTTAATACATACATTAGATGTAGCTAGTATAGAAACATGTTGATATGATCAACATGTAGTTCATACTATATTTATATATATTTTAATTTTTGATTTAATGCTATGTAATAATCATGTAATAGGATCTTAGATCTAGGGATTTTCTAATCTTAGAAAATAAATTTTGATTTATTTTAGTCTTCTGCTGTATGATCTTGAAAAAGTTTCAAGATCTAACCCTGAAACCCTAGATCTGGTTCCTTTAATTGGTATCAGAGCCTAGGTTCTTTATTACATGATTATTTATACATGCTTAGATTATTTTTTAGATTAGATCTGATTTATAATCTGATTATTAAATCTGAAATTAAAATTTTAGATCAATCACAAACTGCAAGGTTGTCCTGCTGTAAGGTTTACCCCTTACAGTGCAAAGGTTGTCCTAGTTTGTGTAGATCTATCTTTAATCATAAATTTGTTAGATATGATCTAGATTAAATTTATGATTTATTAGGTTTAAAAAATGTTTAAATCTGAAATAAAATCTCTTTGTTAATAATTTTTATGCAAAGAAATTATTTAAAGTTGAAATTATTTCAATTACATGAATCTGTTTAGATTAGATCTAAAGTAGTTTCATGTTTATTTCACTTGCATCTTGATTATGAATCAAACATGCAATATGATTGGTAGAATCATATTGTAAAATTATTTTACAAATATGAAAATGATTTTTTGAAAAGCCGAACCCAACCCTCAGCCCAAAACTTAATTAAGAATTAAGAAGTTGTTTGATTAGGTTCTAGGATTGTGAATTGAAGAACCTAAGACACAAATCATAACACATTGGGTTAATGGGTTAGTGGGAATTAGGTCCATTAATTGGGTTAGACCTATGGTTAGATTAAAGATGGACTTAATTAGAGAATTGACTAAATCTAATCAATTGTTGTCTTAGATTAGGTCAAGGATTCTCTAGATCAATTACAATAGTTGTAGTTGGTCAAGTCCATGTCTTTAACGAGAACCAAATGGACTTGATTTTTGGCTAAGCGGTCTAGCACGAACTGTTAGGTTGATCTAATCGAAACTAATTAAACCAGTTGGTGTCTAAGGTAAACCAGACCGGTGGTTTTTAATTGGGAGCCCGCTTACCTGGCCATTCATGATGGTGTCAAGGCAAGCTTTGGCAGACCCTCCCACTGATCGAACTTACCTGGCCTCTTGGTGAAATTATGTTTTGATCGGATCACTTGACTATTCGAGCTGACCCATGTCAGCTAGGTAAATCAGTGTGACTGATTTAGGTGCTCCTAGACCAGCCCTTTTAATGGTCTCCCTTAAGCTGACTTGGTGAAGCCAGTGGGAGGATCATGATAAGCTGGTTCATCTGACTTCATCTTCTATATTATTTAAATCCTCTAAAATTATTAGGTCCTTAAAATGATAAAGTTATGGAGATAACTGAGTCATAGCCTCCCATTAAGGTGTTTGATAATGAGTCCATGAACTCAATAATCATTGCAGACCCAAAGGCCTGGTGCTTGTTGACTAATGGAATTATCACTCATCATATGACGACTTGGAAGTATCTCTCTAATGGTGGTTAGGTGAGCCAACCAAAGTTGGGCTTAATCATTCGTTGGTTAGATACACCAAGTATGATCATGTTAATGGTTGGACCTAACTGGATCCTTACAGTGGAGGCCAAAGCCTACTGATTAGGTTTCTGGGGCAAAATTAAAATTACTAGAAATTGTTTAGAGAAATAATTGGTTATGAACCTACCCTTAGATGTACATGGGTTGACCAACCAAAGTTGGGCTTAATCATTCGTTGGTTAGATACACCAAGTATGATCATGTTAATGGTTGGACCTAACCGGATCCTTACAGTGGAGGCCAAAGCCTACTGATTAGGTTTCTTGGGCAAAATTAAAATTACTAAAAATTATTTAGAGAAACAATTGGTTATGAACCTACCCTTAGATGTACATGGGTTGACCAACCAAAGTTGGGCTTGTGTGCAGTCTAAGTGGATTCTAGTACCCACTAAGGAATTAGGGTAATTCCTCGAATTGGAGGTAGAGGCTACCAATTCGAATAAAATAGTGGAAGAAACCTTTTGATTAAAGTTCAAATCTTTAGGTTTAATGAATCAATTACTAATTAGGTTATGGTTCTCCTTTGTGCAAATATGGCCACTTTCCTATCGCTCCGATCATTGTTGGACAATGATAAGTTGGTGGGACCCAACTTCGGTAGCTGGTACCGAAAGTTGAAGATAGTCCTGGAGCATGAACGGAACCTATATGTGATAATGGATCCTGCACCTGAGGAGCCAGCTGTCAATGCACGTGGAACAATCAGAGATACTTACCAGAAGTGGCTCAGTGATCGGACCACGGTGCGCTGTATCATGCTGGCTGCCATGAGCGACGAGTTCAATCGCAGATTCGAGATGGTTCAGCCAAAGGACATGCTTCAAGTGTTGGAGGATGCCTTTGGCACACCCGATGATGTGGAGAGGCACAAGACTAGTTGTGCCATCTTCAACGCCAAAATACGGGATGGTGCCTCTGTCACTGATCATGTATTGTACATGATCGAGCTGATGGAATGATTGAGCAAGCTCAACTTTTCCTTGCATGAGCAGCTTGGGAAAGATGCAATACTGAACTCGCTGCCCAAGTCTTATCTCCCATTCCTCACTCATTATAGAATGACAAAGCCTGAAGAGAACTACCACGGGTTACTGGGGTTGCTTCAGAACTTTGAGAAGGATCACCAACTTCACAAGGAGTCGGTGAATTTAGTGGGAGGTTCGTCTTCTGGTTCTCGACCTTTTAAGAAAGGGAAGAAGAACAAGAAGAAGAAAGTAAAGAAGGTGCAAGTTCAGGCTAGGACAACTGTGCAGTGTCAGACCAAAAAGATCAAATCCGATAAGAGTCAAGCTGAATGCTTCTTTTGCAAGAAGCGGGGGCACTGGAAGAGGAACTGTCCCCAGTACATTGCCTCCCTAGACCCGAACAGGCAGAGAAAGCAGCAAGATGTTGCTGGGCAAGGTATTTATATGATAACTCCTTGCAATTTCTCTATTTGTGATATAACTGACTGGGTATTGGATACCGGTAGCCCTTACCATATATGCAATTCGTTGCAGGGGTTGCAGGTCAGTAGGAGATTCGAGCAAGGCGAGAGGTTCCTGAACGTTGGAGATGGAAGACCAGTTCCAGTTCTAGCATTAGGAATCTTGAAACTTGTATTTGAATCCCATATCGTTGTTCTTAATGATTGTCATTTCTGTCCCAGTTTCTTTTTAAATGTCATTTCTGTAGGCCTTCTGGCCAAAAATAATTATGAAATTTCAATAAAGAAACAAATTTGTAATATCATTGAGAATGGTGTTACTATTTTTTGTGGACATTTGAACAATGGTGTGTATATGTTATCACAACCTGTTAATGTAGTCTATTCAACTGGCAAGCATCCTAGATTAGATAGTGTGTCAGATATCTACTTATGGCACTGTAGGCTAGGTCATATAAACAAGAACAGAATAAATAGGTTGACTCAAGAGGGAATCTTCGAAGTAAGTGATTGTGAATCACTTCCAACCTGTGAGTCCTGTCTTCTTGGTAAAATGACCAAGTCACCTTTTACTGGAAAAGGTGAGAGAGCTACTGAGCTCTTGGGCCTAGTACATACTGATGTATGCGGATCCATGAGCACCAGTGCTAGAGGTGGATATTTCTACTTCATAACTTTCACGGATGACCTATCCCGATATGGATATCTCTATCTGATGAAACATAAGTCGGATTCATTTGAAATGTTCAAATGATTCCGAAGTGAAGTAGAAAAACAAACTGGGAAGAGTATTAAAACTCTTCGATCTGATCGAGGAGGAGAATACCTTTCTAGTGAATTTCTCACATATCTAGGAGAGAATGGGATTCTCTCCCAATGGACTCCTCCAGGAACACCACAGCATAATGGTGTGTCTGAAAGGAGGAATCGGACTCTGTTAGACATGGTCCGATCCATGATGGGTTTTGCTAGCTTGCCGATATCCTTCTGGGGATATGCACTCGAATCGGCTTGTTATCTATTAAATAGGGTTCCAAGTAAGTCTGTAATTAAGACTCCATATGAGATATGGATGGGACGTAAGCCAGCACTTTCACACCTTAGGGTCTGGGGGTGCCCGGCCTATGTCAAACGATTAGTCACAGACAAACTTGGACCTAGATCTGACAAATGCTCATTCATAGGGTACCCCAAAGAGACAAAAGGATATTTTTTCTACCATGCTGATGAACAAAAGGTGTTCGTCAGCCTTAAGGTAATCTTTTTAGAAAAGGAGTTCCTTGGTGAAGGAACCGTTGCCTCTAAGGTTGAACTTGATGAAGTTCAACAGGTAGAAGGACCGACACCAATAGCTGAACCTGAGTCGGATGTGATTAGATCAGATCCGGAGCCCAATATACCTGTACCATTAAGGCGATCCGGTAGAGTACCGCGTCAGCCGGACAGATACTACGATTTCTTGGTCCGGGATGGTGATCCCATCGAACTTGATGAGAATAATGAGGATCCGATCACCTATATGGATGCTATGCAGAGACCTGATTCCGAGAAATGGCTTGAAGCCTTGAAATCCGAAATGGAGTCCATGAAGGTCAACGATGTATGGACATTGGTTGACCCACCTAAAGGGGTTAAACCCATTGGGTGTAAATGGGTCTTCAAAAGGAAGAGGGGCGCAGACGGAAAGGTGGAGACCTATAAAACCCGTCTGGTTGCCAAGGGGTATCGTCAACGTTATGGTATTGACTATGACGAGACATTTTCTCCTGTGGCAATGCTCAAATCTATTCGGATAATGCTTGCAATAGCTGCCCATCTAGATTATGAGATCTGGCAGATGGATGTAAAGACAGCTTTTCTTAATGGAGAGCTGACCGAAGAGGTGTATATGATACAACCTGAGGGGTTTACATCCACAGATGAGTCCAAGGTGTGCAAGCTTCAGAGATCCATTTATCGATTGAAGCAAGCTTCTCGGAGTTGGAACATGCGTTTTGATAAGGTGATCAAAACGTATGGCTTCATTAAGAATGGAGAAGAGCCCTGCATCTATAAATGGGCAAATGGTCCAGTTGTGGTATTCCTTATCTTGTACGTGGATGACATTCTCTTAATCGGGAATGACATCCCCGCACTACAGGGAATAAAAGTTTGGTTGTCATCACAGTTCTCCATGAAGGACTTGGGTGAAGCATCCTACATCCTAGGGATGAAGATCTATAGGGATAGATCTAAAAGGATGCTTGGGTTATCCCAGTCCATGTACATAGATACTGTGCTGAAGAGGTTCAGCATGGAGAATTCCAAGAAGGGCTATCTACCGATAGGCCAAGGAATTTCTCTCTCTAAGAAGGATTGTCCGACAACTCCTGAAGAGAGAGAGCGTATGAGTAGAGTCCCATATGCTTCAGCCGTGGGATCTATCATGTACGCCATGACATGTACAAGACCAGATGTGGCATACTCACTAGGAGTAGTGAGTAGATACCAATCTGATCCTGGAGAAAACCACTGGAAAGTGGTTAAAGCCATCCTTAAGTATTTGAGAAATACTAAGGACCAATGGTTGATTTATGGCGAGTCAAATCTGAAACTTGTGGGGTTCATAGACTCTAGCTTCCAATCTGACCATGATGACAGCAGGAGTGTGTCGGGTTATATCTTTACTCTGAATGGTGGAGCCATCTGCTGGAAGAGTTCCAAGCAGCATACTGTGGTAGACTCTGTTTGTGAAGCAAAGTATATCGCAGCATCAGATGCCGCGAAGGAAGCTGTGTGGCTGAGGAAATTCATCAACGAGCTCGGAGTAGCACCCTCCCTCGATGGTCCGGTCCTGCTCTACTATGACAGCACTGGTGCCATAGCTCAGGCGAAGGAACCCAAAGCACATCAGCGGACGAAGCACATCTTGCGCCGCTTCCACCTGATCCGGGAGATCGTGGATCGAGGTGACGTCGACCTTCAGAAGATCGATGGAAAGGAGAACCTAGCCGACCCCTTCACTAAAGCCCTGGCAATAAAGGAGTTCGACAACCATAAGTCGAAGATGGGTATTAGATACTGTGCCGAGTGGCTTTAGGACAAGTGGGAGTTGTTGGGAAATGTGTCCCAAAAAGCCAATCGTCAAGCTGTTGACGGTTGAGCAACCAAGTATTGTAATTGATTTGTTAATAAATAAAATATATTTGGCATTTTCATCATAAACTTTCATCTTCTAATGAACTCCGTTGTTATGATGAAGTCCTTAGGACTATTTAAGTTCGATAAAGAGAGGATTTATCGATTAGTCCTTAAAACTGTTCACGACCAAATGATAGGCTGTTAATAAGGACGACAGCTTCTATCAAGCATAGGTCGCTGTAGGCCATATGGGTTGGTTGTCCTCTTAACCAAGGAGTGTGGAGACACTGGTATGGCATACAGGTGAGATGTAAGGGTACATCGTCATTGAACGTGACCAACTTCAGAGCATTCTGCTGTCGAGAATGTCTCTGATGGGATATAGGTATAAATGTCCCTTAGACTTGAGATCGCCTCATTGACTTGCAAGCAACTCACTATGCTTTGGTACTGGACTAACTGAATTTCTAATTCAAAGACGGAAGGCTTCTGGGCACAGTCAAGTACTTGCGAAGTCAGAGTGTGATCGAGATGGGATTGACCACTCCAAGAGTTGGAGAAGAATGAGTCGCTGTATTTCAATTTAGCAAAACCTTGGCCAGGGTAATCCATCAGATGGATTTGATATTTTGAAATACAATGTGGACAACCTGATCAGAGTTGACAGTTGAGCTCTGGGGTGTCCTATGATCATTTTGGTCAAGGGGATGAATTATATGAAAACTATATCCGCATGGGTTCTAAGGATGTTGTTCTACACATTCGACCTATCCGGACGTCGGGTACCATTGCTAGATGGTCACTTCGATTGGTATAAGAATTTATTTCTATGCTACCGGCTTAGGTTCGGACCTATGAGGTCACACACATTAGAGTTCATGATCCGATCGGATGGTTGATCAACGATTAAGAATCATTATAGGGTTAAATAATCAATACGATTGACATTTAACCCAGTGCAAGTGTTGCAGGAGGATCGATTAGCAATTTGATTGCTAATTGGCTTAATTTGATTAAGCCAATGGGCTGAGATTAAGTCTAATTAAATATGATTTAATTAGATTTAGTTTGGGCTTGATTGGATCAAGTCCAATTGGTTTATTGGATAAGCCAAGTGCAAGGAAAAACTAGTCCTAGTTCAACTAGGACTTGGGTCAATCTAATTTCTAATTTGATTAGAAAATTAAATCAGATTTAAATCTAATTTAATCTGATTAAATTAGGTTCTTAATTAGGTTAAGACCTATTTTTATTAGGTTGATCTAATTTTGATTTGATTTGGTTTGGGAAACCAAATTAAAACAAGTTATGAGACAGAATCCTAGTAGGACTAGGATTCCACCTTGCGCCACATAAACCTTCTCCACGCCCTCTCTCTTATTCAACGCCAATCTCCACTTATTTTGTGCGACAAAAGCCCTCTCCCAGATCTCTCCCACATTCACAAAAGGTCTCCTCTCTTCTTTCTTACATGGAAGGTGATTTGGATCAAATCTAAAAGGAATAAGTTTGGATTTCGAATTCTATGAGATAGAGTTTTAGAAATCCAAAACTCTTTCAATTTTGCACCGAATTTATCCAAATTTTTTTTGGAATTTTCGTGGTTTTTAGGGTTTACATTGTACACCCTTTTCTGGTGATCTATGCACAAAAATATGGAGGTGCTCAAGAGTTGGGCGTCCCTTAACTTGCCATGTTTGGATAAGCCTTGACTAGGTATTTGACCTACACAAGGACTCTATCATATCTCTCTATATAAGATGAGTTTCTTTGTGAAATTTTTAGGAGAGATAGATATTTGAGAGGCATTTCTTTTATCCAAAAATCAGAGAAAAATACCTTTGGGTCGTGGAGATATAAAAGATGCAAGTTTGGATGTCTAGAGAGAAAAACGTGAAGAAGAAGAGGGTCTTCTTCTTGGGTTTTTGTTTTCATATCTTTCCTCCCTCCATCTTGAGTTTTCTGAGAGTGTCTCAGATCTGAAACTCCTCCTTCTACTTTTCATCTTTGGAAGAGTCCAAATCAAGAAGAAGGAGGCACCTGATCAACCATCAAAGAAGGATCAGCGCAGTACTAGCATACTGTGCTGATTTCCTGAAGCAGGACTTCTGATCGAGATTCGTGAGCTCGTGTGGATGACTCCTAGAGGCGGACGCATGTGCAGCTTGCAACATCATCCTTAAGCCCGGATCAGCGAGGTTAGAGCGTCTAACTTGCAAGGTAATAGATCTGATCTATTATTTAATACATACATTAGATGTAGCTAGTATAGAAACATGTTGATATGATCAACATGTAGTTCATACTATATTTATATATATTTTAATTTTTGATTTAATGCTATGTAATAATCATGTAATAGGATCTTAGATCTAGGGATTTTTTGATCTTAGAAAATAAATTTTGATTTATTTTAGTCTTCCGCTGTATGATCTTGAAAAAGTTTCAAGATCTAACCCTGAAACCCTAGATCTGGTTCCTTTACCCAAGGCCCAGGGGATCAACGCTAAGACCAAGGTCCATCATTTATGAGGGCTTCATGGAGGCTCTAGGGCTAGTTGGGCCCTAGGTTGAAAGGCTGTGGGCCTTTCGGGTTCTTGAGGTCTAGGTTATGTGGGTCTCAAGGAACCAACTCTTTATGGGCCAGATCTGGGCCCAGGATAGGTGAGATTAGATCGAGTCATGGGTGTACATGGGCTTGGGTTAACCTAATCTCCCATAGAGTTGGTCAAGGGAGTTTTGGGTTTGGGTCACTTGACCCTGTGTTTATATATACATGCACTGTATAGGTTTGATTAAGCCAAGGAATATGAAAACCCTTTCTCCCAAGTCTCTCTCTTTCTTCTCCCTCTCTCTTCAGCTATTCTCCATGCCCCAGGAGCAAGAAACCCTAGGGTTTCTTGCCGCCAGGTCCATAGAAGGCAGGAAAAGCAGGGGAGGCGCTAGGGTTTTGAGCCCCTCCCCCTTTGTGCCGCCAACCATATTGCCTCTCCCTCTCTTGAAGCCACCCAAACATCAGGTCAAGGATTTGGAATCTCTTGCTACAAGGTTGGTACAAGTTTCTCTCAGATCTGGAGTTGATCTGAGGTCGTTTGAGGCACGGATGAGATCTCCATCAACAGATCTACAAGAAAGGCTGCAGCAGGACAGATCTGCAAGGTTTGGTTCTATCTACCTTCTTTCCTATCTAGAATGCCCCGATTCGAGATCTATGAATTAAAAGACCTCAGTCCAGGCTTGATCTAGTTGGGTACTAGATCTTGGATTTTTTTAGAGGTGATCTTAGAGGTGTTCTTCATCTGGAACGAAAGGCTGACGAAGAAGACAGCAACTAGGCTGATTTCGTCAAGGGCCTTCGATCTAGTCCAGAAGTCTCCAGATTTGTTTGTTGCTGGTTCCGCTACACTCAAGGTCCATGGGAGGAGCTGGAATCATGCTCCAATAATCAGATGCTACCAAAGAAGCGGTGTGGCTGAGGAAATTCATCACCGAGCTCAGAGTTGCACCCTCCCTTGTTGGTCCAGTTCTACTCTACTGTGATAGCTCTGGAGCCATTGCTCAGGCGAAGGAACCGAAGGCACACCAGTGGACGAAGCATATTCTGCACCGCTACCATCTCATCTAGGAAATCATAGATCGAGATGACGTCGACCTTTAAAAGATCGACGAAAAGGAGAACCTGGCCGACCCATTCACTAATGCCATTGCGGTGAAGGAGTTCGACGACTTCAAATCGAAGATGGGTATTAGATACTGCACTGATAGGCTTTAGGCCAAGTGGGAGATTATTGGGAATAGTGTCCCAAGGCCAATCATCAGCCTGTTGATGGTTGTGCTCTTTCTTATATTAGTATACGAATTATAAATAAATAAAAATTATTTTGATATTTTTCATCACAAATTATTTTTTCTAATAAACTCCTGTGTTGTGGTGAAGTCCTTAGGACTATTTAGACTCGATAAAGGAGGATTTGTCGTTTAGTCCTTAAACCTGTTCATGATCAAATGATACGTTGTTACCAAGGACAACAACGTTTATCAAGCATAGGTCATTGTGTGCCGTATGGGTTGGTTGTCCTTTTAACCAAAGAGTGTGGAGACACTGGTATGGCATACAGGTGAGATGTAAGGGTACATCTGCACTGAACGTGATCGACTCCGAAGCTATTTCTGCTGTCAAGATTTACTCCGATGGGATATGGGTATAACTATCCCTCCGACCTGAGACCGCCATGGTGACTTGCAAGCAACTCACTGTACTTAGTTACTGGACTACCTGAATTTCTAATTCAGTGACAGAAGGCTGCTGGGTGTAGTCAAGTACTTGACTTGTCAGTGTGTGTGTCAAGATGAGATTGACCACTCCAATTCAGAAGCTGTGTATAGTCGTGTTTCAATTTAGCAAAATCTTGGCCAGGGTAGTCCTAGTGAGGAGTCACAGGACTGTTTAAATTGAGCATGATTCAGATGATCTAATCAGGGTTGACAGTTTAACCCTGAGTCGTCCTAAACATAGGGATCAAAATGGATGAATTATACAGTAACCATATTCACGTAGGTTCTGAGTGTTGCGATTGTGACTTTTCAACCTATCTGAATATTGGGCACCATTGCTAGTGGTCACTTCGATCAGTACAGGAATTGATTCCTGTGCTACCGACTTAGGTTCGAACCTGTGGGGTCACACACATTAGAGGTTCCTATCTAATCTGATGGCTGATGAAGAGTCCTAATGCTCGTGGACTATGAGTCCTACATGTCTAGGACTTTGTGATCGAGAATCAGGATTCTCTAATCATGAGTTCCACATATTTTGGGTACCAGGGTCAAGAGTCCCACTGGTTTGGGACTTTTTGATCAGGATTTCATTTCGATGGACTCTGATGCCTGATTGCTCATCAGATTTGGACTCATATTTATGAGAGATTTAATTAGTGATTTGATCACTAATTAACTCAATTTGATTGAGTAATTATTTTTGGATCAAGTCCAATTGAATTGGATTCAGTTGGGTTTGACCCGATTAGGTTAAGTGTTGATAATCTCTAAGGTGCTTTGGTCCCTGATTTGATCAGAGGTTGGGCTTAGTCAATTCTTGATTTGATTAGGATTTTATTGAGTCTAATTAAGTCTAATTAAGTTGAGTTTAACTTAGTCTAATTGTGCCTAACCTATTTTGATTAGGTTGGCTCAATTAGGTTGAAACGACTTTGACCTTTTCTTCCTGCGCCACCTCACTTATCTGCGTCCATTTGAATTCATGAGAAACAACTTCTCATGAATTTTCTCCCATGCAGAAGCCTTCCCACACCCTCTCTTGTGTGCCATTTATCTGGATAAAGTTTGGTTTGTTGGCCATTCAAATTCAAAGAATGTTTGAATTTGAATGGGCAACTAATCCATGCGCCACCCCTTTATTTTGTGTGCCACTTCTTCCACACGAGAAAAAGTTTCTCCTGAAAATTATCCATGCACAAAGTGTTGGGAAATGTGTCCCAAAAAACCAATCGTCAAGCGGTTGATGGTTGAGCAACCAAGTATTGTAATTGATTTGTTAATAAATAAAATATATTTGGCATCTCATCATAAGCTTTCATCTTCTAATGAACTCCGTTGTTATGATGAAGTCCTTAGGACTATTTAAGTTCGATAAAGAGAGGATTTATCGATTAGTCCTTAAAACTATTCACGACCAAATGATAAGCTGTTAATAAGGACGACAGCTTCTATCGAGCATAGGTCGTTGTAGGCCATATGGGTTGGTTGTCCTCTTAACCAAGGAGTGTGGAGATACTGGTATGGCATACAGGTGAGATGTAAGGGTACATCATCATTGAACGTGACCAACTCCAGAGTATTCTACTGTCGAGAATGTCTCTGATGGGATATAGGTATAAGTGTCCCTTAGACTTGAGATCGCCTCAGTGACTTGCAAGCAACTCACTGTGCTTTGGTACTGGACTAACTGAATTTCTAATTCAGGGACGGAAGGCTTCTGGGCACAGTCAAGTACTTGTGAAGTCAGAGTGTGATCAAGATGGGATTGACCACTCCAAGAGTTGGAGAAGAATGAGTCGCTGTATTTCAATTTAGCAAAACCTTGGCCAGGGTAATCCATTAGATGGATTTGATATTTTGAAACACAATGTGGACAACCTAATCAGAGTTGACAGTTGAACTCTGGGGTGTCCTATGATCATTTTGGACAAGGGGATGAATTATATGAAAACTATATCCGCATGGGTTCTAAGGATGTTGTTCTATACATTCGACCTATCCAGTCGTCGGGTACCATTGCTAGATGGTCACTTCGATTGGTACAGAAATTTATTTCTATGCTACCAACTTAGGTTCGGACCTATGATGTCACACACATTAGAGTTCATGATCCGATCGGATGGTTGATCAACGATTAAGAATCGTTCTAGGGTTAAATGATCAATACGATTGACATTTAACCCAGTGCAAGTATTGCAGGAGGATCGATTAGCAATTCGATTGCTAATTGGTTTAATTTGATTAAGCCAATGGGCTGAGATTAATTCTAATTAAATATGATTTAATTAGATTTATTTTGGACTTGATTGGATCAAGTCCAATTGATTTATTGGATAAGCCAAGTGCAAGGAAAAACTAGTCCTAGTTCAACTAGGACTTGGGTCAATCTAATTTCTAATTTGATTAGAAAATTAAATCAGATTTAAATCTAATTTAATCTGATTAAATTAGGTTCTTAATTGGGTTAAGACCTATTTTAATTAGGTTGATCTAATTTTGATTTGATTTAGTTTGGAAAACCAAATTAAAACAAGTCATAAGATAGAATCCTAGTAAGACTAGGATTCCACCTTGCGCCACATTAGCCTTCCCCACGCCCTCTCTCTTATTCAACGCCAATCTCCACTTATTTTGTGTGACAAAAGCCCTCTTCCAGGTCTCTCCCATGTTCAAAAAAGGTTTCCTCTCTTCTTTCTTACATGGAAGGTGGTTTGGATCAAATCAAAAAGGAATAAGTTTGGATTTCGAATTCTATGAGATAGAGTTTTAGAAATCCAAAACTCTTTCAATTTTGCACCGAATTTATCCAAATTTTTTTTTAAATTTTCATGGATTTTAGGGTACACATTGTGCACCCTTTTCTAGTGATCCATGCACGAAAATATGGAGGAGGTGCTCAAGAATTCGGCGCCCCTTAACTTGCCATGTTTGGATAAGGACTCTATCATATCTCTTTGTATAAAATGAGTTTCTTTGTAAAATTTTAGGAGAAGATAGAGATCTGAGAGACCTTTGTTCTATCCAAAAATCAAAGAGAAATACATTTAGGTCATGGAGATATAAAAGATGCAAGTTAGGGTGTCTAGAGAGAAAAATGTGAAGAAGAAGAGGGTCTTTTTCTAGGGTTTTTTATTTTCATATCTTTCCTTCCTCCATCTTGAGTTTTCTGAGAGTGTCTCAGATCTGAAACTCCTCCTTTTACTTTCCATCTTTGAAAGAGTCCAAATCAAGAAGAAGGAGGCACCTGATCAACCATCAAAGAAGCATCAGCGCAGTACTAGCATACTGTGCTGATTTTCTGAAGCAGGACTTTTGATCGAGATTCGTGGGCTCGTGTGGATGACTCCTAGAGGCCGGATGCATGTGCGCTTGCAACATCATCCTTAAGCCCGGATCAGCGAGGTTAGAGCATCTAACTTGCAAGGTAATAGATCTGATCTATTGTTTAATACATACATTAGATGTAGTATAGAAACATGTTGATATGATCAACATGTAGTTCATGTGTATATATATATATTTTTAATTTTTGATTTAATGCTATATAATAATCATGTAATAGGATCTTAGATCTAGGATTCTTGATTTTAAAAAATAAATTTTGATTTATTTTAGTCTTCCGCTGTATGATCTTGAAAAAGTTTCAAGATCTAACCCTGAAACCCTAGATCTGGTTCCTACAATTGGTATCAGAGCAAGGTTCTTTATTACATGATTATGAATCAAACATGCAATATGGTTGGTAGAATCATATTGTAAAATTATTTTACAAATATAAAAATTATTTTTTGAAAAGCCGAACCCAACCCTCAGCCCAAAACTTAATTAAGAATTAAGAAGTTATTTGATTAGGTTCTAGGATTGTGAATTGAAGAACCTAAGACACAAATCATAACACATTGGGTTAATGGGTTAGTGGGAATTAGGTCCATTAATTGGGTTAGACCTATGGTTAGATTAAAGATGGACTTAATTAGAGAATTGACTAAATCTAATCAATTGTTGTCTTAGATTAGGTCAAGGATTCTCTAAATCAATTACAATAGTTGTAGTTGGTCAAGTCCATGTCTTTAACGAGAACCAAATGGACTTGATTCTTGGCTAAGCGGTCTAGCACGAACTGTTAGGTTGATCTAATCGAAACTAATTAAACCAGTTGGTGTCTAAGGTAAACCAGACCGGTGGTTTTTAATTGGGAGCCCGCTTACCTGGCCATTTCTGATGGTGTCTAAGGCAAGCTTTGGCAGACCCTCCCACTGATCGAACTTACCTGGCCTCTTGGTGAAATTATGTTTTGATCGGATCACTTGACTATTCGAGCTGACCCATGTCAGCTAGGTAAATCAGTGTGACTGATTTAGGTGCTCCTAGACCAGCCCTTTTAATGGTCTCCCTTAAGCTGACTTGGTGAAGCCAGTGGGAGGATCACGATAAGCTGGTTCATTTGACCTCATCCTCTATATTATTTAAATCCTCTAAAATTATTAGGTCCTTAAAATGATAAAGTTATGGAGATAACTGAGTCATAGCCTCCCATTAAGGTGTTTGATAATGAGTCCATTAACTCAATAATCATTGCAGACCCAAAGGCCTGGTGCTTGTTGACTAATGGAATTATCACTCATCATATGACGACTTGGAAGTATCTCTCTAATGGTGGTTAGGTGAGCCAACCAAAGTTGGGCTTAATCATTCGTTGGTTAGATACACCAAGTATGATCATGTTAATGGTTGGACCTAACCGGATCCTTACAGTGGAGGCCAAAGCCTACTGATTAGGTTTCTGGGGCAAAATTAAAATTACTAGAAATTGTTTAGAGAAACAATTGGTTATGAACCTACCCTTAGATGTAATGGGTTGACCAACCAAAGTTGGACTTGTGTGCAGTCTAAGTGGATTCTAGTACCCGCTAAGGAATTAGGGTAATTCCTCGAGTTGGAGGTAGAGGCTACCAATTCGAATAAAATAGTGGGAGAAACCTTTTGATTAAAGTCCAAATCTTTAGGTTTAATGAATCAATTACTAATTAGGTTATGGTTCTCCTTTGTGCAAATATGGCCACTTCCCTAACGCTCCGATCATTGTTGGACAATGATAAGTTGGTGGGATCCAACTTCGGTAGCTGGTACCGAAAGTTGAAGATAGTCCTGGAGCATGAACGGATCCTATATATGATAATGGATCCTGCACCTGAGGAGCCAGCTGCCAATGCACGTGGAACAATCAGAGACACTTACCAGAAGTGGCTCAGTGAACGGACCACGGTGCGCTGTATCATGCTGGCTGCCATGAGCGACGAGTTCAGTCGCAGATTCGAGACAGCTCAGCCAAAGGACATGCTTCAAGTGTTGGAGGATGCCTTTGGCACACCCGATGACGTAGAGAGGCACAAGACTAGTTGTGCCATCTTCAACGCCAAAATGCGGGATGGTGCCTCTATCACTGATCATGTATTGTACATGATCGAGCTAATGGAACGATTGAGCAAGCTCGACTTTCCTTTGCATGAGCAGCTTGGGAAAGATGCAATACTGAACTCGCTGCCCAAGTCTTATCTCCCATTCCTCACTCATTATAGAATGACAAAGCCTGAAGTAAACTACCACGGGTTACTGGGGTTGCTTCAAAACTTTGAGAAGGATCACCAACTTCACAAGGAGTCAGTGAACTTAGTGGAGGTTCGTCTTCTGGTTCTCGACCTTTTGAGAAAGGGAAGAAGAACAAGAAGAAGAAAGTGAAGAAGGTGCAAGTTCAGGCTGGGACATCTATGCAGGGTCAGACCAAAAAGATCAAGCCTGATAAGAGTCTATTCTACTGGCAAGCACCCTAGATTAGATAGTGTGTCAGATATCTTCTTATGGCACTGTAGGCTAGGTCATATAAACAAGAAAGAATAAACAGGTTGACTCAAGAGAAATCCTCGAAGTCAGTGATTGTGAATCACTTCCAACCTGTGAGTTCTGTCTTCTTGGTAAAATGACCAAGTCACCCTTTACTTGAAAAGGTGAGAGAGCTACTGAGCTCTTGGGCCTAATACATACTGATGTATGCGGGCCCATGAGCACAAGTGCTAGAGATGGATATTTCTACTTCATAACTTTCACGGATGACCTATCCAGATATAGATATGTCTATCTGATGAAACATAAGTCGGATTCATTTGAAATGTTCAAACGATTCCGAAGTGAAGTAGAAAAATAAACTGGAAGAGTATTAAAACTCTTCGATCTGATCGAGGAGGAGAATACCTTTCTAGTGAATTTTCACATATCTAGGAGAGAATGGATTCTCTCCCAATGGACTCCTCCAGGAACACCACAGCATAATGGTGTGTCTGAAAGGAGGAATCGGACTCTTTTAGACATGGTCCGATCCATGATGGGTTTTGCTAGCTTGCCGATATCCTTCTGGGGATATGCACTCGAGTCGGCCTGTTATCTGTTAAATAGGGTTCCAAGTAAGTCTGTAATTAAGACTCCATATGAGATATGGACAGGACGTAAGCCAGTACTTTCACACCTTAGGGTCTGGGAGTGCCCGGCCTATGTCAAATGATTAGTCACAGACAAACTTGGACCTAGGTCTGACAAATGCTCATTCATAGGGTACCCCAAAGAGATAAAAGGATATTTTTTCTACCATGCTGATGAACAAAAGGTGTTCGTCAGCCTTAAGGCAATCTTTTTAGAAAAGGAGTTCCTTGGTGAAGGAACCGTTGCCTCTAAGGTTGAACTTGATGAAGTTCAACAGGTAGAAGGACCGACACCAATAGCTGAACCTGAGTCGGATATGATTAGATCAGATCCGGAGCCCAATATACCTGCACCATTAAGGCGATCGGTAGAGTACCGCATCAGCCGGACAGATACTACGGTTTCTTGGTCCGGGATGGTGATCCCATCGAACTTGATGAGAATAATGAGGATCCGATCACCTATATGGATGCAATGCAGAGACCTGATTCTGAGAAATGGCTTGAAGCCATGAAATCCGAAATGGAGTCCATGAAGGTCAACGATGTATGGACATTGGTTGACCCACCTGAAGGGGTTAAACCCATTGGGTGTAAATGGGTCTTCAAAAGGAAGAGGGGCGCAGACGAAAAGGTGGAGACCTATAAAGCCCGTCTGGTTGCCAAGGGGTATCGTCAACGTTATGGTATTGACTATGACGAGATATTTTCTCCTGTGGCAATGCTCAAATCCATTCGGATAATGCTTGCAATAGCTGCCCATCTGGATTATGAGATCTGGCAGATGGATGTAAAGACAGCTTTCCTGAATAGAGAGCTGACCGAAGAGGTGTATATGATACAACCTGAGGGGTTTACATCCACAGATGAGTCCAAGGTGTGCAAGCTTCAGAGATCCATTTATGGATTGAAGCAAGCTTCTCGGAGTTGGAACATGCATTTTGATAAGGTGATCAAAACGTATGGCTTCATTAAGAATGGAGAAGAGCCCTGCATCTATAAATGGGCAAATGGTCCAGTTGTGGTATTCTTGTCTTGTACGTGGATGACATTCTCTTAATCGGGAATGACATCCCCGCACTACAGGGAATAAAAGTTTGGTTGTCATCACAGTTCTCCATGAAGGACTTGGGTGAAGCATCCTACATCCTAGGGATGAAGATCTATAGGGATAGATCTAAAAAGATGCTTGGGTTATCCCAGTCCATGTACATAGACACTGTGCTGAAGAGGTTCAGCATGGAGAATTCCAAAAAGGGCTATCTACCGATAGGCCAAGGAATTTCTCTCTCTAAGAAGGATTGTCCGACAACTCCTGAAGAGAGAGAGCGTATGAGTAGAGTCCCATATGCTTCAGCCGTGGGATCTATCATGTACGCCATGACATGTACAAGAGCAGATGTGGCATACTCACTAGGAGTAGTGAGTGATACCAATCTGATCCTGGAGAAAATCACTGGAAAGTGGTTAAAGCCATCCTTAAGTATTTGAGAAATACTAAGGACCAATGGTTGGTTTATGGAGAGTCAGATCTGAAACTTGTGGGGTTCACAGACTCTAGCTTCCAATCTGACCATGATGACAGCAGGACCATGGAAGAGTTCCAAGCAGCATACTGTGGTAGACTCTGTTTGTGAAGCGGAGTACATCGCAGCATCGGATGCCGTGAAGGAAGCTGTGTGGCTGAGGAAATTCATCAACGAGCTCGGAGTAGCACCCTCCTCGATGGTCCAGTCCTGCTCTACTGCGACAGCACTGGTGCCATAGCTCAGGCGAAAGAACCCAAAGCACATCAGCGGAGAAGCACATCTTGCGCGCTTCCACTGGTCCGGGAGATCATGGATCGAGGTGACGTCGACCTTCAAAAGATCGACGGAAAGAGAACCTAGCCGACCCCTTCACTAAAGCCCTGGCGATAAAGGAGTTCGACAACCACAAGTCGAAGATGGGTATTAGATACTGTGCCGAGTGGCTTTAGGACAAGTGGGAGTTGTTGGAAAATGTGTCCCAAAAACCAATCGTCAAGCTGTTGACGGTTGAGCAACCAAGTATTGTAATTGATTTGTTAATAAATAAAATATATTTGGCATCTTCATCATAAGCTTTCATCTTCTAATGAACTCCGTTGTTATGATGAAGTCCTTAGGACTATTTAAGTTCGATAAAGAGAGGATTTATCATTAGTCCTTAAAACTGTTCACGACCAAATGATAAGCTGTTAATAAGGACGACAGCTTCTATCGAGCATAGGTCACTGTAGGCATATGGGTTGGTTGTCCTCTTAACCAAGGAGTGTGGAGATACTGGTATGGCATACAGGTGAGATGTAAGGGTACATCGTCATGAACGTGACCAACTCCAGAGTATTCTGCGTCGAGAATGTCTCTGATGGGATATAGGTATAAGTGTCCCTTAGACTTGAGATCGCCTCAGTGACTTGCAAGCAACTCACTGTGCTTTGGTACTGGACTAACTGAATTTCTAATTCAGGGATGGAAGGCTTCTGGCACAGTCAAGTACTTGCGAAGTCAGAGTGTGATCGAGATGGGATTGACCACTCCAAGAGTTGGAGAAGAATGAGTCAGCTGTATTTCAATTTAGCAAAACCTTGGCCAGGGTAATCCATTAGATGGATTTGATATTTTGAAATACAATGTGGACAACCTGATCAGAGTTGACAGTTGAACTCTGGGGTGTCCTATGATCATTTTGGTCAAGGGGATGAATTATATGAAAACTATATCCGCATGGTTCTAAGGATGTTGTTCTATACATTCGACCTATCCGATCGTCGGGTACCATTGCTAGATGGTCACTTGATTGGTACAGAAATTTATTTCTATGCTACCGGCTTAGGTTCGACCTATGATGTCACACACATTAGAGTTCATGATCCGATCGGATGGTTGATCAACGATTAAGAATCGTTCTAGGGTTAAATGATCAATACGATTGACATTTAACCCAGTGCAAGTTTGCAGGAGGATCGATTAGCAATTCGATTGCTAATTGGTTTAATTTGATTAAGCCAATGGGCTGAGATTAAGTCTAATTAAATATGATTTAATTAGATTTATTTTGGGCTTGATTGGATCAAGTCCAATTGGTTTATTGGATAAGCCAAGTGCAAGGAAAAACTAGTCCTAGTTCAACTAGGACTTGGGTCAATCTAATTTCTAATTTGATTAGAAAATTAAATCAGATTTAAATCTAATTTAATCTGATTAAATTAGGTTCTTAATTGGGTTAAGACCTATTTTAATTAGGTTGATCTAATTTTAGTTTGATTTGGTTTGGAAATCAAATTAAAACAAGTCATAAGATAGAATCCTAGTAAGACTAGGATTCCACCTTGCGCCACATAAGCCTTCCCCACGCCCTCTCTCTTATTCAACGCCAATCTCCACTTATTTTGTGTGACAAAAGCCCTCTCCCAGGTCTCTCCCACGTTCACAAAAGGTTTCCTCTCTTCTTTCTTACATGGAAGGTGGTTTGGATCAAATCAAAAAGGAATAAGTTTGGATTTCGAATTCTATGAGATAGAGTTTTAGAAATCCAAAACTCTTTCAATTTTGCACCGAATTTATCCAAATTTTTTTTGAAATTTTTATGGATTTTAGGGTACACATTGTGCACCCTTTTCTAGTGATCCATGCATGAAAATATGGAGGAGGTGCTCAAGAGTTGGGCGCCCCTAAGCTTGCCATGTTTGGATAAGCCTTGACTAGGTATTTGACCTAGACAAGGACTCTATCATATCTCTCTATATAAAATGAGTTTCTTTGTAAAAGTTTAGGAGAGGATAGATATCTGAGAGACCTTTGTTCCATCCAAAAATCAAAGAGAAATACCTTTGGGTCGTGGAGATATGAAAGATGCAAGTTAGGGTGTCTAGAGAGAAAAACGTGAAGAAGAAGAGGGTCTTCTTCTAGGGTTTTTTGTTTTCATATCTTTCCTTCCTCCATCTTGAGTTTCCTGAGAGCGTCTCAGATCTGAAACTCCTCCTTTTACTTTCCATCTTTGGAAGAGTCTAAATCAAGAAGAAGGAGGCACCTGATCAACCATCAAAGAAGGATCAGCGCAGTACTAGCATACTGTGCTGATTTCCTGAAGCAGGACTTCTGATCGAGATTCGTGGGCTCGTGTGGATGACTCCTAGAGGTCGGATGCATGTGCGGCTTGCAACATCATCCTTAAGCCCGGATCAGCGAGGTTAGAGCATCTAACTTGCAAGGTAATAGATCTGATCTATTGTTTAATACATACATTAGATGTAGTATAGAAACATGTTGATATGATCAACATGTAGTTCATGCTGTATATATATATATTTTAATTTTGATTTAATTCTATGTAATAATCATGTAATAGGATCTTAGATCTAGAGATTCTCTGATTTTAAAAAATAAATTTTGATTTATTTTAGTCTTCCGCTGTATGATCTTGAAAAAGTTTCAAGATCTAACCCTGAAACCCTAGATCTGGTTCCTACAATTGGTATCAGAGCAAGGTTCTTTATTACATGATTATGAATCAAACATGCAATATGGTTGGTAGAATCATATTGTAAAATTATTTTACAAATATGAAAATTATTTTTTGAAAAGCCGAACCCAACCCTCAGCCCAAAACTTAATTAAGAATTAAGAAGTTATTTGATTAGGTTCTAGGATTGTAAATTGAAGAACCTAAGACACAAATCATAACACATTGGGTTAATGGGTTAGTGGGAATTAGGTCCATTAATTGGGTTAGACCTATGGTTAGATTAAAGATGGACTTAATTAGAGAATTGACTAAATCTAATCAATTGTTGTCTTAGATTAGGTCAAGATTCTCTAAATCAATTACAATAGTTGTAGTTGGTCAAGTCCATGTCTTTAACGAGAACCAAATGGACTTGATTCTTGGCTAAGCGGTCTAGCACGAACTGTTAGATTGATCTAATCGAAACTAATTAAACCAGTTGATATCTAAGGTAAACCAGACCGATGGTTTTTAATTGGGAGCCCGCTTACCTGGCCATTTCTGATGGTGTCTAAGGCAAGCTTTGGCAGACCCTCCCACTGATCGAACTTACCTGGCCTCTTGGTGAAATTATGTTTTGATCGGATCACTTGACTATTCGAGCTAACCCATGTCAGCTAGGTAAATCAGTGTGACTGATTTAGGTGCTCCTAGACCAGCCCTTTTAATGGTCTCCCTTAAGCTGACTTGGTGAAGCCAGTGGGAGGATCACGATAAGCTGGTTCATTTGACCTCATCCTCTATATTATTTAAATCCTCTAAAATTATTAGGTCCTTAAAATGATAAAGTTTTGGAGATAACTGAGTCATAGCCTCCCATTAAGGTATTTGATAATGAGTCCATTAACTCAATAATCATTGCAGACCCAAAGGCTGGTGCTTGTTGACTAATGGAATTATCACTCATCATATGACGACTTGGAAGTATCTCTCTAATGGTGGTTAGGTGAGCCAACCAAAGTTGGGCTTAATCATTCGTTGGTTAGATACACCAAGTATAATCATGTTAATGGTTGGACCTAACCGGATCCTTACAGTGGAGGCCAAAGCCTACTGATTAGGTTTCTGGGGCAAAATTAAAATTACTAGAAATTGTTTAGAGAAATAATTGGTTATGAACCTACCCTTAGATGTATATGGGTTGACCAACCAAAGTTGGGCTTGTGTGCAGTCTAAGTGGATTCTAGTACCCGCTAAGGAATTAGGGTAATTCCTCGAGTTGGAGGTAGAGGCTACCAATTTGAATAAAATAGTAGGAGAAACCTTTTGATTAAAGTCCAAATCTTTAGGTTTAATGAATCAATTACTAATTAGGTTATGGTTCTCCTTTGTGCAAATATGGCCACTTCCCTAACGCTCCGATCATTGTTGGACAATGATAAGTTGGTGGGATCCAACTTCGGTAGCTGGTATCGAAAGTTGAAGATAGTCCTGGAGCATGAACGATCCTATATATGATAATGGATCCTGCACCTGAGGAGCCAGCTGTCAATGCACGTGGAACAATCAGAGACACTTACCAGAAGTGGCTCAGTGAACGGACCACGGTGCGCTGTATCATGCTGGTTGCCATGAGCGACGAGTTCAGTCGCAGATTAGAGACAGCTCAGCCAAAGGACATGCTTCAAGTGTTGGAGGATGCCTTTGGCACACCCGATGACGTAGAGAGGCACAAGACTAGTTGTGCCATCTTCAACGCCAAAATACGGGATGGTCCTCTATCACTGATCATGTATTGTACATGATCGAGCTAATGGAACGATTGAGCAAGCTCGACTTTTCTTTGCATGAGCAGCTTGGGAAAGATGCAATACTGAACTCGCTGCCCAAGTCTTATCTCCCATTCTTCACTCATTATAGAATGACAAAGCCTGAAGTAAACTACCACGGGTTACTGGGGTTGCTTCAAAACTTTGAGAAGGATCAGCAACTTCACAAGGAGTCAGTGAACTTAGTGGGAGATTCGTCTTCTGGTTCTCGACCTTTTGAGAAAGGAAAGAAGAACAAGAAGAAGAAAGTGAAGAAGGTGCAAGTTCAGGCTGGGACATCTATGTAGGGTCAGACCAAAAAGATCAAGCCTGATAAGAGTCTATTCTACTGGCAAGCACCCTAGATTAGATAGTGTGTCAGATATCTTCTTATGGCACTGTAGGCTAGGTCATATAAAAAGAACAGAATAAACAGGTTGACTCAAGAGAGAATCCTCGAAGTCAGTGATTGTGAATCACTTCCAATCTGTGAGTTCTGTCTTCTTGGTAAAATGACCAAGTCACCCTTTACTTGAAAAGGTGAGAGAGCTACTGAGCTCTTGGGCCTAATACATACTGATGTATGCGGGCCCATGAGCACAAGTGCTAGAGATGGATATTTCTACTTCATAACTTTCACGGATGACCTATCCAGATATAGATATGTCTATCTGATGAAATATAAGTCGGATTCATTTGAAATGTTCAAACGATTCTGAAGTGAAGTAGAAAAATAAACTGGGAAGAGTATTAAAACTCTTCGATCTGATCGAGGAGGAGAATACCTTTCTAGTAATTTCTCACATATCTAGGAGAGAATGGGATTCTCTCCCAATGGACTCCTCCAGGAACACCACAGCATAATGGTGTGTCTGAAAGGAGGAATCGGACTCTTTTAGACATGGTCCGATCCATGATGGGTTTTGCTAGCTTGTCGATATCCTTCTGGGGATATGCACTCGAGTCGGTCAGTTATCTGTTAAATAGGGTTCCAAGTAAGTCTGTAATTAAGACTCCATATGAGATATGGACAGGACGTATGCCAGTACTTTCACACCTTAGGGTCTGGGAGTGCCCGGCCTATGTCAAATGATTAGTCACAGACAAACTTGGACCTAGGTCTGACAAATGCTCATTCATAGGGTACCCCAAAGAGACAAAAGGATATTTTTTCTACCATGCTGATGAACAAAAGGTGTTCGTCAGCCTTAAGGCAATCTTTTTAGAAAAGAAGTTCCTTGGTGAAGGAACCGTTGCCTCTAAAGTTGAACTTGATGAAGTTCAACAGGTAGAAGGCCGACACCAATAGCTGAACCTGAGTCGGATATGATTAGATCAGATCCGGAGCCCAATATGCCTGCACCATTAAGGCGATCCGGTAGAGTACCGCGTCAGCCAGACAGATACTACGATTTTCTTGGTCCGGGATGGTGATCCCATCAAACTTGATGAGAATAATGAGGATCCGATCACCTATATGGATGCAATGCAGAGACCTGATTCTGAGAAATAGCTTGAAGCCATGAAATCTGAAATGGAGTCCATGAAGGTCAACGATGTATGGACATTGGTTGACCCACCTGAAGGGGTTAAACCCATTGGGTGTAAATGGGTCTTCAAAAGGAAGAGAGGCGCAGACGGAAAGGTGGAGACCTATAAAGCCCGTCTGGTTGCCAAGGGGTATCGTCAACGTTATGGTATTGACTATGACGAGACATTTTCTCCTGTGGCAATGCTCAAATCCATTCGGATAATGCTTGCAATAGCTGTCCATCTGGATTATGAGATCTGGCAGATGGATGTAAAGACAGCTTTCCTGAATAGAGAGCTGACCGAAGAGGTGTATATGATACAACCTGAGGGGTTTACATCCACAGATGAGTCCAAGGTGTGCAAGCTTCAGAGATCTATTTATGGATTGAAGCAAGCTTCTCGGAGTTGGAACATGCATTTTGATAAGGTGATCAAAACGTATGGCTTCATTAAGAATGGAGAAGAGCCCTGCATCTATAAATGGGCAAATGGTCCAGTTGTGGTATTCCTTGTCTTGTACGTGGATGACATTCTCTTAATCGGGAATGACATCCCCGTACTACAGGGAATAAAAGTTTGGTTGTCATCACAGTTCTCCATGAAGGACTTGGGTGAAGCATCCTACATCCTAGGGATGAAGATCTATAGGGATAGATCTAAAAAGATGCTTGGATTATCCCAGTCCATGTACATAGACACTGTGCTGAAGAGGTTCAGCATGGAGAATTCTAAAAAGGGCTATCTACCGATAGGCCAAGAAATTTCTCACTCTAAGAAGGATTGTCCGACAACTCCTGAAGAGAGAGAGCGTATGAGTAGAGTCCCATATGCTTCAGCCGTGGGATCTATCATGTACGCCATGACATGTACAAGAGCAGATGTGGCATACTCACTAGGAGTAGTGAGTGATACCAATCTGATCCTGGAGAAAATCACTGAAAAGTGATTAAAGCCAACCTTAAGTATTTGAGAAATACTAAGGACCAATGGTTGGTTTATGAAGAGTCAGATCTGAAACTTGTGCGGTTCACAGACTCTAGCTTCCAATCTGACCATGATGACAGCAGGACCATGGAAGAATTCCAAGCAGCATACTGTGGTAGACTCTGTTTGTGAAGCGAAGTACATCGCAGCATCGGATGCCGCGAAGGAAGCTGTGTGGCTGAGAAAATTCATCAACGAGCTCGGAGTAGCACCCTCCCTCGATGGTCCAGTCTTGCTCTACTGCGACAACACTGGTGCCATAGCTCAGGCGAAAGAACCCAAAGCACATCAGCGGACGAAGCACATCTTGCGCCGCTTCCATCTGGTCCGAAAGATCGGGGATCGAGGTGACGTCGACCTTCAAAAGATCGACGGAAAGGAGAACCTAGCCGACCCCTTCACTAAAGCCCTGGCGATAAAGGAGTTCGACAACCACAAGTCGAAGATGGGTATTAGATACTATGCCGAGTGGCTTTAGGACAAGTGGGAGTTGTTGGAAAATGTGTCCCAAAAAGCCAATCGTCAAGCTGTTGATGGTTGAGCAACCAAGTATTTTAATTGATTTGTTAATAAATAAAATATATTTGGCATCTTCATCATAAGCTTTCATCTTCTAATGAACTCCGTTGTTATGATGAAGTTCTTAGGACTATTTAAGTTCGATAAAGAGAGGATTTATCGATTAGTCCTTAAAATTATTCACGACCAAATGATAAGCTGTTAATAAGGATGACAGCTTCTATCGAGCATAGGTCGCTGTAGGCCATATGGGTTGGTTGTCCTCTTAACCAAGGAGTGTGGAGATACTGGTATGGCATACAGGTGAGATGTAAGGGTACATCATCATTGAACGTGACCAACTCCAGAGTATTCTGCTGTCGAGAATGTCTCTGATGGGATATAGGTATAAGTGTCCCTTAGACTTGAGATCGCCTCAGTGACTTGCAAGCAACTCACTGTGCTTTGGTACTGGACTAACTGAATTTCTAATTCAGGGATGGAAGGCTTCTGGGCACAGTCAAGTACTTGCGAAGTCAGAGTGTGATCGAGGTGGGATTGACCACTCCAAGAGTTGGAGAAGAATGAGTCGCTGTATTTCAATTTAGCAAAACCTTGGCCTGGATAATCCATTAGATGGATTTGATATTTTGAAATACAATGTGGACAACCTGATCAGAGTTGACAGTTGAACTCTGGGGTGTCCTATGATCATTTTGGTCAAGGGGATGAATTATATGAAAACTATATTCGCATGGGTTCTAAGGATGTTGTTCTATACATTCGACCTATCCGATCGTCGGGTACCATTGCTAGATGGTCACTTCGATTGGTATAGAAATTTGTTTCTATAATATCGGCTTAGGTTCGGACCTATGAGGTCACACACATTAGAGTTCATGATCCGATCGGATGGTTGATCAACGATTAAGAATCGTTCTAGGGTTAAATGATCAATACGATTGACATTTAACCCAGTGCAAGTATTGCGGAGGATCGATTAGCAATTCGATTGCTAATTGGTTTAATTTGATTAAGCCAATGGGTTGAGATTATGTCAAATTAAATATGATTTAATTAGATTTATTTTGGGCTTGATTGGATCAAGTCTAATTGGTTTATTGGATAAGCCAAGTGCAAGGAAAAACTAGTCCTAGTTCAACTAGGACTTGGGTCAATCTAATTTCTAATTTGATTAAAAAATTAAATCAGATTTAAATCTAATTTAATCTGATTAAATTAGGTTCTTAATTGGGTTAAGTATTATTTTAATTAGGTTGATCTAATTTTGGTTTGATTTGGTTTGGGAAACCAAATTAAAACAAGTCATAAGATAGAATCCTAGTAAGACTAGGATTCCACCTTGCGCCACATAAGCCTTCCCCACGCCCTCTCTCTTATTCAATGCCAATCTCCACTTATTTTGTATGACAAAAGCCCTCTCCCAGGTCTCTCCCACGTTCACAAAAGGTTTCCTCTCTTCTTTCTTACATGGAAGGTGGTTTGGATCAAATCAAAAAGGAATAAGTTTGGATTTCGAATTCTATGAGATAGAGTTTTAGAAATCCAAAACTCTTTCAATTTTGCATAGAATTTATCCAATTTTTTTTTAAAATTTTTATGGCTTTTAGGGTACATATTGTGCACTCTTTTCTAATGATCCATGTACGAAAATATGGAGGAGGTGCTCAAGAGTTGGGCGCCCCTTAACTTGCCATGTTTGGATAAGCCTTGACTAGGTATTTGACCTAGACAAGGACTCTATCATATCTCTCTGTATAAAATGAGTTTCTTCATAAAATTATAGGAGAAGATAGAGATCTAAGATACATTTTTTCATCCAAAAATTAGAGAGAAATACCTTTGGGTCGTGGAGATATAAAAGATGCAAGTTAGGGTGTCTAGAGAGAAAAACATGAAGAAGAAGAGGGTCTTCTTCTAGGGTTTTTTGTTTTCATATCTTTCCTTCCTCCATCTTGAGTTTCCTGAGAGCGTCTCAAATCTGAAACTCCTCCTTTTACTTTCTATCTTTGGAAGAGTCCAAATCAAGAAGAAGGAGGCACCTGATCAACCATCAAAGAAGGATCAGCGCAGTACTAGCATACTGTGCTGATTTCCTGAAGCAGGACTTCTGATCGAGATTCGTAGGCTCGTGTGGACTACTCCTAGCGGTCGGATGTGTGTGTGGCTTGCAACATCATCCTTAAGCCCAGATCAGCGAGGTTAGAGCATCTAACTTGCAAGGTAATAGATCTGATCTATTGTTTAATACATACATTAGATGTAGTATAGAAACATGTTGATATGCTCAACATGTAGTTCATGCTGTATATATATATATTTTAATTTCTGATTTAATGCTATGTAATAATCATGTAATAGGATCTTAGATCTAGAGATTCTCTGGTTTTAGAAAATAAATTTTGATTTATTTTAGTCTTCCGCTGTATGATCTTGAAAAAATTTCAAGATCTAACCCTGAAACCCTAGATCTGGTTCCTACACAAAGTAGCCCACGCCCCTCTCTTCTCACGCCAAGAGTGGATAAACATTAGTTGGTTGGCATTTGAATTCAAATTCGATTTGAATTCAAATGAGCAACCACTTATCTTTATCCTCTCACATGGAGAAAGCTTTTCTGTGTGAGAAAAGAAAAGAAAAGGAGAGAAAAGAAAGAAACAGAGTGGGTGCAAGTTTTTTCGGTGAGTACCCTAGGGTTTCGGCCTAGGGTTCAGGAAGTGAGAAGGTGAGCTACGAGTATCGTGAGCCCACTAAACTTTAGAGAGAACTTCATCAACCTCTCAAATACATCTGCTGATGATCCAGAGCATCCGAAGAGTCGGCAGATCATGATCGAAGGAGTTCGATCAACATTGGCCGTCAAAAGGGTTCTGCGACAAACTAGCATTCGTGAGGAGCCGATTAGACTGGGAGCTTTGTGTGGATGATCCACAGAGGCCAGACATACTGTGTGGCTATATTGCGATAATCAGACCCTCCCGACAGTGATCAGATTGCGGTGATCGACTACCCACACGAAGGTAATGTGTTCTGAACATATAACAGTAAAATATTTACTGTAGAGAATTCGAAATTTAAATTTAAATACATGCTATTTATATCATATTTAGATCCTTGTGTAGGGTTAATTTATGTTAATTAATTATATTAATTAATAATTTTCACTATAAAATAGTAATTTTGAAAAAGTATTAAAATTATCGTTTTATCCTTGCATCGAAATTCCTTCACTATCTTCTCCTTTGATCAAATGAGCCATCAGTTTGCGGCTCATTTCGGAGAGGTTCAGAGTCCCTCATCAACATCAAGCAAAAGGAGGGAGAATCCATCCGAACTTATGTCAATCATTTTAATGCCACCGCATTGGAGGTCCGGAACTTGGATCAATCAGTTGCAATGGCTGCCCTGAAGAGTGGTCTTTAAAAGAATGACCTTCTATTTTTCTTGAAAAAGAAGTATCCCAAGGACTTCACTGATTTGCTGGCTCGGGCCGAAGGATATGCCCTAGCAGAGGAAGTCTTCAAGCTAAAGGATGAGGAGGCTGCGGAGGAGCGGCAGGTGGGTGACTCCAGCAAGCTCACAGCTGAAAAAGGGCCGAGTGAAGCTCGGCCATGTTCTTGAACTCCCCCAGACACAAGCGTGTCCGAACTCACCCCTGAGCTCGTAGGCAAAGAAGCTTGGACAGCAGAGTTTCGATGGAGCTCTTCCCCAAGAAGGTTCCACAGCTACACCCCTCTCAATGCTCCAAAAACTCAAGTACTGATGGAGATCAGGGAGCAGCTGCCAAGGTCGGAAAGGATGCGCACACACCTCAAAAAGCACAACCCTAACAAGTTCTACCTTTATCATCGTGACCATGGCCACAACACAGAGGAGTGTATTCAGCTCCGAGATGAGATCGAGGAGCTCATCAGACAGGGTTGGCTCAACAGATTCATCCTACGCCAGCCTGAAGGTAGGGAAGATCGACCGAGGGCCCTACCACAACTAGAGCTGCCAAGGAGGGAAGAGTAGCCTGAAGATCGGCCTCCAATCGGGATCATCAACACCACCTCTGGAGGACCCCGACAGGAAGCAGCCAGTGGATCGACCGGACCGCCCAAGCGGCAGAGGACTGAAGAATCTATAACCTTTACTGAAGAAGATGCTAAGGAGATTCAATTCTCCCATAATGATGCAGTTGTAGTTTCTTTAAATATTGCTGACTATGATGTACGCCGTATTCTTGTTGATAGTGAAAGCTCGGCCGATATTTTGTTTTACGATGCATTCTCAAAAATATCCATTTCGGATGATCGATTAAGGCCGATAAGCTCTCCATTGGTAGGGTTCGCTGGCGATGCTGTGCCAGTGGAAGAAGTAATAACTTTGACTGTAGTTGCAGGTCGGTACCCGAAATAATCTAGAGCGCAAGTGGATTTTTTGGTAGTAAGGGCGCCGTCTGCCTACAACGCAATACTCGGCCGACCTGACCTCAATGCCCTCCAAGCTGTGGTATCGACCTACCATTTGAAATTGAAATTTTTTACAAGCCAAGGATCGGAGAGGCCAGAGGAGATCAAGTCCTGGCAAGACACTGCTATAACATAGCCTTACAAAAAAATGGTCAGTCTGACCCCTGTCCGGTTGATGGATTAGACACCCACGATAACCTTGCTGAAGAACGGGGTGAGCCAATTGAAGATCTTGTCTCAATTTCTTTGAACGATGGGAATGAAGAGCACGTGGTGAAGATTGACTCCAACCTAGGGGAAGAGGTATGGACACAGCTCATCAATTTTCTATAAAAGAATGCGGATGTTTTCGCTTGGGTTCCGACGGACATGCCAGAGATTGATGCGAAAGTCATGGAACACCGTCTAGCTATTGATCCCAAACATCGGCCGATGAAGGAAAAAATCTGAGGTCATGCACCGAAAAGACAGAAGGCAATAGCTGAGGAAGTTGATAAACTCCTGAAAATCGGGTTCATCAGAGAAGTCAACTCTCCGAACTAGGTCTCCAATGTGGTTCTCATCAAGAAGGCGAACGGCAAGTGGAGGATGTGTATAGACTTCAAAAAGCTGAACAAAACCTGCCCGAAGGACAGTTATCCTCTACTCAGAATTGACCAATTAGTGGATGCAACCTCGGGCCACGAGCTTCTCACTTTCATGGATGCATTTTTCGGCTACAATCAAATCAGGATGGCACCAGAGGATGAAGAAAAGACTGCTTTTATCACTGATCGTGGTTTTTACTGTTACAGGGTCATGCCTTTTGGCCTCACAAATATAGGGGTGACCTATCAATGACTGGTGAACAAGATCTTCAAAGAGCAGATCGACCGCAAGATGAAGGTCTACATGGATGACATGCTTGTAAGAAGTAAATCCTCAATGAACCACGTCGCCGACCTTGAGGAGACCTTCAGTGCCCTCCGAAAATACAAGATGAAGCTGAACCCAGCCAAGTGCACTTTTGGAGTAACCTCAGGAAAATTCTTTGGCTTTATGGTATCGGGGCATGGGATCGAAGTAAATTAGGAAAAGATTCATGCCATCCAGGAAATGACCACCCCGAAGTCAATAAAGGAAGTTCAGCGCCTTATTGGGAGAGTAGCAGCTCTGAATCGCTTCGTCTCAAGGTCGGCTGAATGGTGCCTACCTTTCTTTCAGACTCTCAAGCAGCCGAAGAACTTCTGTTGGATCACTGAATATCAGCTAGCGTTCGAAGAATTGAAGAACTACCTCGGCTCACCTCCGCTATTGGCAAAGCCCGAACCTAAAAAAGAGTTATTCCTGTACCTGACAGTCTCCCCTATGGCTCTCGCAGCAGTTCTGGTTAAGGAAGAAGCAAAAATTCAACGGTCGATCTACTACATAAGTTGAGTATTGAGAGACACCGAAACCAGGTACACTAAGTTAGAGAAACTAACTTACGCCCTATTGATTGCAGCCCGAAGGCTCTGACCTTACTTTTAAGGGCACATCATAATACTGCTCACCGATCAGTCGATTAAGACAGTTCTGCATTGAGCGGATGCTTCCGGAAGGATAGCGAAATGGGTAGTCGAGCTCATGAAATTTGACATCAACTATCGATCTCGACCGACGATAAAAGCCCAGATATTAGCAGACTTCATAGTGGAATGCACTATCCTAGAAGAAGTCAAACTTGAACGAGGTGAAGATGACAACCCAGGGCTCTAGCCGAACTCCCCTGAGGAAAGAACAGATCTCCCTGATGGTTTTTGGGCCCTCTATGTGGATGGTTCCTCCAATATGTCAGGTGCGGGCGCAGGCCTGATCTTGGTCAATCCGGAAGGAATTATCGCAGAGTACGTGCTGCGCTTCGAATTTCCTGCGATAAATAACGGAGCAGAATATGAAGCTCTGATGCAGGATTGAAGATCGCCAAAGAATTAGAAGTAGATCGGCTCTAAGTCTACAGTGACTCCCAATTGGTGGTGGGACAAGTCAGCAAAAACTATGAAGCTCAGGAGGACAGTATGGCCAAGTATCTCAGAAAGGTAAAAGAGATCATCCCTACTTTTGGCAGCTTTGACATCAAGCAGATTCCAAGAGCAGAAAATACCAGGGCCGATCTTCTCTCCAAGTTGGCTACACTGGCTCCGGCTGAACTACCCAAGGAAGTCCTCTTTGAAGTTTTGAAATATCCAAGTACGGAAGAACCACAGCTTATAATGGAGATCAGCCATGAACCCAGCTGGATTGACCCACTGGTTGCATACCTCAAAGATGGGGTTCTTCCTCATGATACAAAAGAAGCTCGGAAGCTTAGAAACCAGGCCTCCCGATATATCCTTTATGAGGGCAAGCTGTACAAGAGGTCGTACTCTTTACCCCTTCTGAAATGTCTCCGGCCTTCTGAAGCCGACTTTGCCTTATGGGAGGTACATGAAGGAGTCTGCAGAAGTCAACTGGGGGCCAGATCTTTATCCCACACTACTTCGACAAGGTTACTACTGGCCTACAATGTACCACAACTCCATTAAATATGTCAGAAAGTGTGATCGGTATCAGAGATATGCGAATATCCAAAGACAGCTCGCCTTCAAACTTACACCTTTGAGTGCTCCATGGCCGTTGCACAATGGGAGATGGATATCCTTGGACCTTTTTCCATGGCATTCGGGCAGCAGAAGTTCCTCTTGGTGGCAATTGACTACTTCACCAAGTGGATCGAAGCCGAACCTTTGGCGAAAATCACAGAAGCTAAAGTGCAGGACTTCATCTGAAAGTCAATCGTTTGTAGGTTCGGCTTATCCAGAATTTTCATTACTGATAATGGATGATAATTTGCTGGAGTAATATTTGCTGAATTTTGTGAGGACTTAAACATCTCCCATAACTTCACGTCAGTAGCCCATCTGCAGGCAAACGATGAAGCCAAGGTGACTAACAGAACTCTGTTGCAAGGAATCAAGGTGAGACTTGAAAAAGCAAAGGAAACTTGGGCAGACGAGCTTTATCATTTGTTATGGGCATACCGAACTACCCAAAGACTACCCACAGGGGAGACCCCCTTTGCCTTAGCCTTCGAAACAGAAGCCGTTATCCTGATTGAACTCAAGCTTCCATCGATGCGAGTCGTGGCATTCAACGAGCAGTGCAACTCACAGGATCTTAAGGCCAACCTCGATTTGTTAGAAGAAAAGTGGGAGATAGCTCAAGTTCGGATGGCAGCCTACAAGCAGAAAGCAGTCTGCTACTACAACTCCTGGATCAAGAGTAAAGCCTTCAGAGCGGGAGACTTAGTACTTCAGCGAGCCACTGTTTCACAACTTCAGAACCAAGGGAAACTTGCCCCAAACTGGGAAGGCCCGTATGAAGTCGGGAGGTAGTCCGGTCTGGAACATACTATCTAAAAGAGCTCGGAGGAGCGGACCTTCTGCGACCATGAAATTTAAAAAATTTATGAATGTATTACCAATAACTTTGTTTTAAATAAAAGTTTCATATTCGCATATCTTTTCTTTTGGCATGAGCTTATAATGATACGGAGTAGCTCCTTCAGACAATCGAAACTAAGCATGTCAGAAACAAGAGGAGAACCTCATCCCGACACAAATGAAGGCCCGATTATTTAAAGATTGGATGGGAGGAGAGGCCCTCGCAACGGCCCTTATGCCCCCCACAGCCATGTTAGGAACAGGAGGAGAACCTCATCTTAACATAAGCAAAGTCGAAGATCTGGTTATTAAGAGACCGGATAGGGAGAGAGGCCCTCGCAACGGCCCTTATGTACCCCCACAGCCATGTTAGGAACAGGAGGTGAACCTCGTCCTAACATGAGCAAAGTTGAAGACCCGATTATTAAGAGATCGGATGGGGGGAGAGGCCCTCGCAATGGCCCTTATGCGCCCCCACAGCCATGTTAGGAACAGGAGGAGAACCTCGTCCTAACATGAGCAAAGTCGATGATCTGATTATTAAGAGACCGGATGGAGGGAGAGGCCCTCGCAATGGCCCTTATGTGCCTCCACAGCCCTGTTAGGAACAGGAGAAAAATCTCATCCTAACATGAGCTAAAATTGACTGTGTCAGGAACAGGAGGAGAACCTCGTCCTGACACAAATGAAAACCTGGTTGTTCAAGATCGGATGAGGAGAAAGCCTCCTCAATGGCTCCTCTACACCCCTACAACCCCGTTAAGAGCAGAGGAAAAACCCTCGCCCAAACATAAAAAAAGGGAGAGAGAAAAAGGAAAAGCGACGAGCTACACCAAAGATAAGGAAAAAACGAACTACATCTAAGACACAAGGGACCTCATCTCAACGAGGAAGAAAACTCTTGTCAAAAATTCTCAGTCTTAAGGGAGAATCTAACACTAGCAGAAGAAAATAGACTTCCTCAAAGTAACGAGAAGTTCGGGCCCCAAGCTCGAACATCGAGAGAAAGCATCAAATTTAAATGGCCTCAAAAAGATCTTCAGTCATGAACAAAAAGGGCAAATCAATGCGGTGATGATCAGGAACCTTCAAACAACATCGACATGAATAAGACAAAAGATAAGAGAAGCTCGGTAAACGACAACTCAGAGAAAGAATAGACAAGGTAATGAGAAAATTCTTTTTCATTTCATTAGTAAAGAGAGCATCACAAAAGTCTTTAAGGACAAAAAAAAATAACAAGAAAAGAAAAGAATACATGAACAAAAGGTAAAAGAAGCTCTAAGGAACTGGCTTCTTCTGACTTCGGACTCTCGGTTCCACCATTATCAGGGATTGCTTTAAGTTCTCAACTTCTTCTTCCAATTTTTTCTTTCTTAACAGCATCTCCCGATACATTTGGTGAAACTGCCAGCTTTCCCCTCCGATTTCGAAGCCTCTTCCTCAGAACTTCGGACTCCGCTTCTGCATCCTTGACCGCCTGCTGCTCATAGGTCAGCTGAATTTTTAGCTACTGCAGTTCGGCCTTCTCCTTCCAAGGGCTACGGACAGTTCTTCCATGGTCCCCTCAAGGATCGGAGCTCGTCGGAGCTTGAACCGAAACGGCCTGGGCTCTTTCGGACAACTGCTTTGAAGGCGAGCAACCTCGTCGGTCGCCATCTTGAGCCTCCTTCTGTAGTTGTCTATTTGCCCACACCAGCCGACTCGATAAGTGTTGTAATTATCTCGACGTCCTGTAGCTGCTTCTGGAGGTCGAAGAATTTCTTCGATCAGTCCCAGCCGTAGTCAGCCTGAGTTGGAAGCCAGGATGAGCTCCCTTCCAATTGATCGATCTTCTCCCGTGCGGCCGCCAACTCGACCTCGAGGAGCTGATCTTGGAGGCCTGAGTCCAAGATCGATCGCTGGGCATTTCTGGAGTTCCTCAAGCTCCTTCTCGAAGTTGGCCTTCTTCCGACTATAGTCCATGAAGTCCTTTTTATGGAGGTTCCGAAGGCGAGTAACCTCCACGTGGCTTCGAATGGCTCTTCCTCAGCCTGTGAAGTTCATCGTCCATCTTCTTTGATTTCTTCGTTAGGTGAGAACTTTCTTCTCAGATCCGGATCATAGACTTCAAAGAATCCCCTGCGTAGGGGAAGAGCTTTGGTAGGGCACTGTTGTCGGAAACAAGAGCGTCACAAGCAAATCATTGCAAGAAAAAAAAAAGAAAAAGGAAGTAGAAGAAGAAAAAGGAGCTCTCTGTAAAGAGGAATCGATTTCATTGATTGAATAATTCTTAAGTACAAGAGAAAGAGAAAAAAAAGTTGTAACAAAGAAAAAGTACAAAATTAGAGGTCTCGGACCTCTGGAGCAGAAGTGGAGGAGCTCGGCCCCCGAAGGTCGATCACGATAGCTGCGATAGTTGAAGAGGTCCCGACTGGAGGGAGACCAGCAACAGCTTCGGAAGGTCCGGCTTCATCGTCGGATGCTTCATCCAGGAAGCTGAGGTCGAGTTGAAAAACTTTCCGACCACCTTCTCCTGGCAAAGCTCGAAGCCTTTGATAAAGGTGGCCTGGCCGAACTTGATATTCAGATCCCTCATCTCGGAGGAGGTCTTGAACTCCTCCACTGCTTGGGCCCTTGCCTCCGAGACTAGGGTCGGGATCTGCTCCTTCAGCTTGGAGACCTCAGCCTCTACCTTCCTTCTTTCCTCTCCAAAGCAGCCTTCAGATCCGTCGAAGTTTGTTCTTTTCTGGAGCACCTCTTGGAGACTCATGACTTCGGCGACCTTCTCCTTAAGATGGGCAGCCTCAGCCTGCGACCTTCCTCCGCCTGGGCTGCTTCCTTCTTTGCATTTTCATCGCCTCGATGTTGGCGATGAGTTGGTGTCCAATCTGCAAGAGCGGCCAGGAAGTCAATATGAAAGCTAAGGAATGAACTAAGTGAAGAACGAAAGGAAGAAAAAAGTAAATCGACCTACCTCAAGAAAGGACCCCAGAGAGTCCCAAACCCCTGTTCAGGATCGGCATGGACGATCCTGTGGACGATCTTGGGCAAAACACCCATCGACCAACCTTTTTATTAAATCCTGTTGTTGAAGGATTCTCCCTCGGATCCTCTTCGGAGCCGTTGGACCCTTCGATGGCAGCCCTGCTGCTGCTGATCTTGCGGGCCACCATCTTCTTCCTTCTCTTCCTTTCGGCCCCGTGCCTCCTCGGGATGAGACTCTGGAGTGGAAACCTCGGTCGGAGGGCTTCTTGAAGAAGCTCGGGGGATTGCGGGCTCGACGTCGGAGGGGGCATCAACGACAATGGCCGCCTGGGCAAGCACGGCCGAGCTTGTCTCCTCTACCCTCCCTTCTTCGCCGATCCAGAAGTTGCGGTGCTTTCTTCTTGTGGGCCTTGAGACCCTTGCTAATATCTGAGCTGCGTCTGCATCCATATCTGCAATGAAAAAAGATCGGTACAGCTTAGAAACAGAATAAGAGAAAGAGGAAGCAGCGAATGACTTGAGAAAGAAAAAATACCGCATGGTTGAGAGGGCTCAGGCCGACATTGAATAAAAGTTGCTCCTTCAGAAGGTCGGGAGGAGAGGAGCTGGATAAGTTTTAAGTTTATTGGAGGCTTCAAGGTCATCCTTTCCCAGGCTAGAAGCCCGACGGACGGAGTCCTCAGGAGCCCCAGGGGGGCAACCCCAGCATCAGGGTCGGGCATCGGACGTAGAAGTACCTCTCCTTCAGTTGTGGATAGAAGAGGGGGCACCTTTCAGCAACTCCTTTCTACCAAACTGGGGGGAGAAGTACCACCAGTCCTTTGCCGAAGGGTGATGCTTAAAGGTATAAAAGTTTCTAAACAAGGAAAGAGTTGGCCGGACTTCAGCTAAACGACAGAGGGAAAGAAATCCTATCAGAAATCTAAAGGAGTTTGACGCTACAGAAACTAGAGAAATGTTTAAAAAGCAAAAAGAGCAACAACAAAAGGTGGGAGTGGAAGTCGAAGCCCGACACGGAAGGCTTCCTGGTATAAACAAAAGCATCCAGGGGAGGGGCGCTAGCCCGGTCAGTTGGCCGGGAAGCTCAAGCTCATACTCCGGAGGAACCCCGTACTGAATCCTAATCAGCGAGAGTTCATCCGAGGTCAAAGAGCTGGAATGGTGTCTGGTACAAAGATCAACAAGGTTCGATCCTGAGTACGGGTTCATATACAGTACTAGGATTTTGGGGGGCTGGAGCTGACGAACTTCTTGAACTGCTAGAGGAGGAAGTGTTGGAGGATATTTTGAATCAAATAAAAATCTCAAAAAATTAGAAAAAATAGGAAACAAGGCTCGTAGAGAAACTAAATGGGCGAATGCAGAGGAGGAAAAATGGAAGAACAGTAAGAAAAAGAAGGATTCCGAACTAACCTAGGCTGGTCCGAGAGGTGCAGGAGGGCAGCGAAGGCGATGGAGGTCACCTGAAGGGTGCCTAAGATCGAGAGGGATGCCGGAGGAGGATGAAGCTCTCGAGGAAGAAGAGGGGATCGAAGAAAAATCTCAGGCAAGGTGAAACCCCTGAAGGAGGGGGACAGGTTTAAATAGACCTCAGGGTCTGGTGCAATAATGATTGCAGATCTCCTTTGGCCGACCTACAATCGCGGTGTTCCACTCATCGTGGCAGACGGCTGACGACTGACAGAATCATTATTGCGCCATACTTGGGGCGACGCTCCAGTGCAAATTTAAAAAAATCTTTTCGGGTCACCTTGATTTGAAAAGACTCCAGCACCGGCAGCCAAACGCCAAAATATCTGGAAACAATCGAGTACGAAAATCAAGGGGGGCAACTTCGGCTGTAAAAATTTTTCTGTAAGGGGGACTAGTGTTGGGTATAAAATAACCCCAGCCGAAGTTCGTAAGAGGCCAACCCTCCCAGGACTCTTCTGGCTTCCGACCTTGTGCGGCGTCTTTCTGAACTCCCCCGACCGTCCGAGCTTCCACAGTACCATCCGGACTCCTCCAGCAGTCGACCTTCCACAGTGTCCTCCAGATTCCTCCAACGACGAACTCCTACCATACCCTCAGACTTCTCCAATAATGAGCTCCTTCAATCATCTATCGGACTGCTCCAAATGCTCTCTGGGCTTCACTATCAGCCGATTTTCTACAGTGATCGACTACTCTCCGAATCTCTTTCAGACTTCCTCCTGTCATGATCGACTTTACTCCGAGCTTCTTCTAACTTTGTCAATGTCGAGCTTCTCCAGCAGTAGACTTCTACAGTAATCAGACTCTATCTAAGTTTCTACAGTGGTCGACGCCTTCCAAATTTCATTCGAGCTTCTACAGTAAGCGAATTCCGTCCGAACTTCTATTGCAATCGACTTCAGCCGAGCTTCTACAATAAGCGGTCTCCATCAGGCTTCCACGGCAATCGTCTCCATCGAGCTTCTACAGTAAGCGGCCTCCTTCCGACTTCTGCAAGAATCGGACTTCGTCCAACTTCTACAGTGGATGGATTCTGGACGAACTTCTACAATGGATGGGCTCCAGCAGTCGGATTTCTACAATGATCGACTGTCTTCGATATCTTCCGTATCTCTCCAGCCATCAACCTTCAACAGTGCCAATCGACTTCAACAGTGCCAACCAGACCCCTCCAATGGACAAATTCCATCCGGACCCCTCCAGTGGTCGACCTTCCACAGTGTCCTCCAGACTCCTCCAGCGGACGAACTTCCACAATGCCTTTCAGACTCTTCTATCGGTCAACCTTCTATAGCGCCTTCCGAATTCCACTATCGATCGACCTTCTGTAGGATTCCTCATGCAACGGACTTCTCCAGCAGACAGTCTTCAGACAAGCTTCTACATCAGATAAATTTCAGATGGACTTCTTTAGCAATCGGACTCCAGTCGGATTTCTCCAATAGAAAGTTTTCGTTCGAACTTCTACAGCAGATGACTTCCATCTGCAGCATCAATGCCTAAGGCACCCAATAATAGTTAACCCGTCAGCAACCTCAAAAACATCTGAGCTTTTCTTAGACTGCTGAGACAGAGAGCTATTTCGCTCCACCAGACATCCCAACCGAGCTTCAGCCATCCACCCGAACTCTCCGGCAAGTCGCGACAACAGACACCACTCCACTCTCTGTAACAAACTCCACATGGCTCCGAATGGCCCACTACCAGGCAGTTACGGACATCACTGTCAATCGGTTATGCTCTTCCGTCTATAAAGAGACCCCCCAGATATGTTCTCTTGGAAGCTCTAAGCATTATCTCTAAACTCTACTAAAATCCTATTCGAGTGCTCCATTTCTGTTGAGGCAGAGTACTGACTTGAGCATCGGAAGGGTCTTGCCGGAGCACCCCCAACTTCGATTTAAACTTTTCTTGCAGGTCCCGACGGCGGCCATGATCCCCTCAACTCCAGCTTCTCCGACATCAATGGAATTCTGCACCAACAGGAGACATTCTCCTTGAGCTTAATTATTCTTCTAATGTCACTATCTTGAATAAACTATTTTTCAAGAAAAATAGTATGTCGATTCACAATCACATTATGATCTTTCAAAATATAGAAATAGTTTTCTAATGACTCTTTAGGATATCCTATGAATCGAGCTCTAAAAGACCTGAACTCTAACTTGTCCGCCTGTTGTCTCTTGACATGAGCTGGACAACCCCAAATTTTGAGATGACTCAGACTTGGCTTCTTACCATGCCATATCTCATACGGTGTGGTAGGAATGTTTTAGAAAAATCCTATTCAATACATATATTGCTGTCATGAGATAATGTCCCCAAAGAAATTGAGAGAGGTCCGTGAAGCTCATCATGGAATGGACCATATCTAATGGGGTTCGGTTCCTCCATTCTGAAATCTCGTTGAGTTGTGGCATTCCAGGTGGAGTCCATTGAGAGACTATGCCATTATCCTTAAGATAGTCTAGGAACTCCGACTAAGGTATTCACCTCCTCAATCTGATCGATGAACCTTAATGGGCTTTTCTGTTTGCTTTTCTACTCATGCCTGAATTCTTTGAACTTTCCAAAGGCTTTAGACTTATGTTTCATTAGAAACACATATCCGTACCTAGACATATCATCGGTAAAGGTATGAAGTAGACATAGTTGCCTCTAGTTGGCACATCAAATGGGCCGCACACATCCGTATGTACTAGGGCAAGTTGGTTGTGGCCCTTTCTCCATGTCCCACAAAAGAGAGCTTGATCATTTTCCCTTGCAGGTATGATTCACAAACTAGATATGACTCAAAGTCAACGGACTCAATAGCCCGAATTTCTTCAATTTGTTAACCCTGTCTTCTACTATATGACCTAGCCTTAGGGGCCACAGATACCTATCATTTAGACTATCTCTAGGCCTTTTAATTCCTATGGCATTCACATTTTTCTTGATATTAAATATAGATACATCAATATGTAGCTGATAGAGACCATTAATAAGAAAATTATTTGCAACTTTATTATTTTCATAAAATATGTTACAATGGTCCTTATGAAAGCTAATCACATAGCCTTCTTGTGCTAAACATGAAACAGAAATCAAATTCCTGCTTACTGCAGGCACATAATAACAATCTCTAAGAACTAAATCTAATCCTAACGGTAATTGCAGAGGGTAGGTTCTCACGACCACAGGAGCGACTCTTGTCCATTCCCGATGCGTAGGATCATATCCCCATCCTCACCTCCTGCTCTCCTCAAGACCCTGTATAGAAGTGCACAAATGAGCACTAGAACCAGAGTTAAGTACCCAACTAGATGCAGAGGAAACCATAAGATTAGATTCTATAACGAGCATTCCTCCAGAAGGACCATCCTTTTATTCTTCAGGGTGGTCAGGTACTAGGATAGTTCTGCTTCCAATGGCTGTCTGAATTGCAGTGAAAATATTTTTCTTTTTCATCAACCTTCTTCTTCGGTTCCTCTTCTTCTTCTTCCATCCACCTTCTGCTACTTCGCAAACTTCTTCTTCTTTCCAAAAAGCTTTCTCTTGGAAGAAGTCCGCTCCACAGTAAGGACTGAGCCTTTTGAACCCTTCAAAGAAAGCTCAGCCGTAACCAACATATTCATTAACTCAGCCAAGGTACACTGTATCTTATGCATATGAAAGTTCATGATGAACTGACCATATGCATCAGACAAGATTGAAGGATCACATCAATCTGAAAATCCTGTCTAAGATGACACCGAGGTTCTCAAGCTCCTCAAGATCCTTGATCATTGTCAAATAATGATCTTGGACTGACTGCCCACCACACATTTTAGCCTTAAAATATCTTTGGCAGACTTGATACTTGGCTGCGCGACTTTGTTCACCAAACAACTCTTGTAGGTGAGCCAACATTTGGCAGGTAGTCATAATGTTCTCATGCTGGCGCTATAAGTCATCAGACATGGTACCCAACATGTAGTACCTGGCTTTATTATCGTCATCCGTCACTTTTTCAGAGACGCTCTCTGTTCAGCAATCGGACGTACTGGCATGGCAGGTGGGTCCTGGTCCAAGATATGAGTCAGTTTCTCAGAACCCAGAATAATTCTGTAGTTCCTTAACCAATCCTTGAAATTAGGTCTAGTCAATCTGTGGGTGTCTAGTATTTTGGTCAGGGGGTTGGACGCAGACATGTTTCCTATAGAGAGTCAAAAATTTCTAGTTAGATTTTGTAATCAGACTTAACCAATTTATTTAGGGATTTTATTTTTAAATAAATTAGGCTCCACTATTTTCTCAGATCCCTACACTCCTTAGGTAGAGATGTAAAATCTCCGTGATTAGTGATTTCCAATAGATGGTGCGGTCTCACCGACTGGCTCACCACCTCACCTAACAGTTATTGGTGATGGGTCAACCGATGAGTGGACAACTCTTGTCCAATGATTCTCTAATCATGGTGCACCCAAAACTTGATCTCTAATTCAGGAAGCTCATCATGCCCAGAATATTGCTCCAATCCTTAGTTATGTCAGACCCACCATTTGCACGAGCTAGATTTCTGATTGGATCCCTCACCGTATCCAAATATTGAGCACAACCCATCCTCTAATCCGTAGCATCCAATGCCTAATGGACATGGTTGCATCTTCCCAGTGCAATTGAGCCACTGTAACCAGTCGAGAACAATCAACCTCGGGATGGGCCCGCACATCCACAATGGTGGAGACCTTAGACTTAATATTTTCTTAGAGAGATTTGATTTAGGTCTCATTAAACTTGTCTTGACATAGTCATAACAATTATGACTAACCTAGTGACATGGGCTAGCACGAATTGTTAGCCACCTAAATCAGAACTGGGTCGACACATATGGCCAGATAAGTGAGATCGGTGGGAGGGATATGCCATTAACTTGACAAGAACGCATTCGAGTCGAGTAGCTCCCAATTAAAAATCAGTCGATCGCATCTGTCCAACTTACCTTAGACACCAAATTGTCAAACCAGAACCAATTGGATTAGTCTACAATCCAGGCTCTAACCACTGAGCCAAATTAGGTCTTAACTTGATCGAGTCACATATGAATGTGATTCGACCTTGACCTAGACTTAATCCCATTAGGTTGGTCAATTATTAGCTTTCATGATCCCACCTAACTAACTTTTGATTCGGTTTGATCAACCACTAGACCTAATTGAGCTACCCAAGTCCGAACCCAATTTTATGAAAATGACCTAAATCTAAATTCTTAATTTTAGACCTAATTTAATTTCATAATCTTAATTCATTAATTAAGTCTTGGGTTCATAAACAAAATATGTAAAATAAATCTTAGGATTTCAGGATCTAAGATTTTGCAGAAAAGTAAGTTTGATTTCTGATTAAGGATGAACGTGCAGCACCCCTACACGCTATAAGAACACCCCATTGAATGGGAGGAGAGGGTCTTAAATCCTACATTATTCTTATGATCGGACGGCCATGAGGAACATCTTAATCAAAAATATTGATTTAACTACAAAACTAGTTAGATCTAAGTTACATATATAATTTCAGATCTAACTTATACATGCTTTGCATACATTTCATGTATTAAAATCTAATCTAATTAGTATGCTTTCAGATTCGATACATCACATGTAACATCTGAAAAATAAAATTTAAATTAAACTATTCAATATAAAATCTATTCTAGACAGTTACTAGAATAATTCTACAACTAGTCTAGGCATGCAGCAGATCAATCTTATGAATTAATTAAATTTTATTTTTTATTTTTTAATCTGAATATAAAATTTATAATATCAAAAAATAAGAAAATAAATTAGATCTAATTTATATTTTAATCACATTAAAATATAAAACTTCAAGACTATTCATAGTTTAAACTATTCCTAGTCTAGTCATGCATCTCATACATGTTAGATCTGCTTAGATTTAATTTTAAATTTTTTGATTTCAGATCCAATCATATCTGATGTGACATCTAAAATTCATTAATATCAGATAAATAAAAATAAAAATCAGATCTACATTAGATTTGAAATAGAGCCATCAACTTGGCTCTGATACCAGTTGAAAGAAAAACCATCTTTTTCCTTGTAGGATCTTTCAGATCTTATGAGATCTGGGGTAGAATATTTTTAAAAAAAAATTATCTTAATTTATTTTAGATCTAAGATCTATTAGATCTGATTCTTATTATCTGATATTTAATCTAAAATTAAATCTAAAACTTGAGAATTAGAGAAATATCTCTAGGACAACTAGATTACCCTGTAGATGATCGCAGCAATGCCCGAGATTCAAAAATAGCCACACAGTCACCTATTCTCTATCGGTATCCACTTGAGTAGGATCGAGATCATCTTCTCTTCATAAATCTTTGCTCCAAAAATCAATCTAGATCTGATCTACAAGATCTTCAAAAGATCTTCTGAAGCTGGAGCAGCAGCTTCTCGACAAATCCCTGCAGCCTTCTGATCAGGGAGCCACCACACCTTGGACAAGCACCAGATGGATGCCAACCTCTTGGACAAGAAGAGGGGAGAGAGAGGAGTAGAGGGGCATGGAGAAGTGGAGGGGTTTCATGTTTTTACTGGATATTGAGCAGATTCTCTAAACCCTAGGCGTAAATAGGGTTTAAATAGACCCTGCTGTGCCATGCAGTGCCACATTATTTGACCAATCAAAAAATTCCAATTAATTCTAAAAAAATTTTGATTGATGGAGTGATGTCATGTGATCATATCAGATAAAAATCCTACCAAACTCTCCTACTATTGGCACCAACACTGGATAAACACAATGAGATTGGTGCCCAACAATTTGAGTCGATCAAGGCATAGAGTCCTCATCTCATGGGACTCTATCCTTATCCACTTGGGGTGCACGCCCAATCTAATCTTGGCACCCACTTTGAGGCCTAATTTAACAGGTGGATACTTCACAAAAACTCTCCAATGACCTCTTTCCAAGTGGCCTTCAGTTCAAGATCCATAAGTCAACGTTTGACCGATGTCCTAAAACAGAAATGGTAGGTGACAGGAATTGACAGGTGTTGTCTTAAATTTATCTCATGAATTAAGACAAGATTTTTTTGAGCTGGACTAACTCCAGTCAGACTAAGAGAAATCTTCTCAAGGTTCTCTAGGTGAGTCAAATCATATTTGGCTCAGTCGAGATGAAAAAGATTGCACAAGGAGAAAGTTAGGCTCAATCGTGTGCTAGCACGATTTTCTTTGACCTAATTGGATCTAATCCAAATCAATCGAACTGGGCTAGCTCAATTGATGACATCCAGAACCTAACTCTTATTTGTGTGGCCCAGTTAGGTTCATTTTTGTATGGTAATGAGATATGTCATGATCTCATCATCGACATCATCGAAACTCCTTTCGATGGACCAAAACTCTTCTGATTCAGACAATTAGAATGATCGATCATCAAGATCATTCTAATTGCTCCCAAAATCCATCAATGACACCTAGCAGTATATAGTGGCAATCCATTAAAAATAAAGGCAAACCTCTCGATGCAGCTACCTGTGTGATTGAGTTCTTCTATCATGAGTCCCGACTAAATTAGGGTTAAGGTGAACTCGTCAAACCCAACATCAGTCATATGAATCAATCGATCAACCAAGTTTGAAATGAAACCTTAATCAAAAAATTTTTCTATTATTTCACTCTGCTATGGCCATGGGCTTAAGAACTCGATCTTTCGATCATCATAGGACTACTCCTCTCATCTACCAAGGTTGATAGATCCCATCTTGGTGCGACTTGGTTCCTACAATGAATATGCTACAGCCAACATACACCTCAAGGTTCTGAATGGATAGGAGATAGAGTTATGGTGTAGTCAAACATAACACACTCAAGGTGAACTATCGATGCACCTCAGATCAAAGAACTAGACACACAGTTGCAACATCGAGCTAGTCATCGACGAGAAGGTTGACTTCCTTATGACTGCTCGAGGTGGTCATGCTCAGTACTCTCGTTCTCAATGAATACCTGTACTCTTGCTTCGGTGTCTTCACACCATAGACTCAAGACTTATCTATCCTAAGGAAGCGATCATACACCAGCCTTTTGGATCGATCGCCATCCTCGTGATGATCCTATGGTCAGGAGCTGTTTATGAGTTAGTTATGTAAATTCATGCCTTAAATTTTCAACTCTTGAAAATATGAATTAATATTTCTACTAACTCAAAGGATGTATCACAGACATAATGTACACAATGTGATAGTAGAATAACCCTTTTATTCATTTATAGTCAAAATTATAAATTTGCCCTTACATTTGTACAGAAATGTGTCAGCCAATCTAGCATCTAGGGCACACATCTAACAGCCACATTGTCTATGGAGTCGACTCTCTTAACCTCGACATAATCTTTTCTGAGGTAATCACAGATCAGATGGAATCGCCGCTCGATATGCTTAGACTATTGGTGAGACCTTAGCTCTTTAGCTAGGGCTATGGTGCCATTATTGTCGCAGTAAAGAGGGATGGCATCCGATGACATCACTTTAAGCTCTGCGGCAAACTTCTTGTACCAGAATGCCTCCTTCATAGCTTTCGATGCAGCAATATACTCTGCCTCCATGGTGGAATCAGCAATCACCATTTGCTTGAAACTCTTCCAGCTAACTGCACCACCATTGCAAATGAACAGACTCTCAGATGTCGACTTTCGATCATCTATATCAGACATAAAGTCTGAGTCTGTAAATCTCTGAACCTGGTGTTCTCCATTCTCAAAGACTAGAAACATATCCTTAGTCCTTCTCAAGTACTTAAGGATACATTTCACAAAAGTCCAGTGCTCTTCGCCTGGATTCGACTGATATCTGCTTGTGACACTCACAGCATGGGCTATATCAGGTCGTGTACATAGCATGGCATACATGAGGCTCCCTATTGTGAAAGTATAAGGGATCTTGCTCATACGTTCAATCTCCTCAGGTGTCCTAGGGCACATCTTCTTGCAGAGATAAATGCCATGTCTAAAAGGTACTAAACCTTTTTTGGAGTTTTTCATGCTAAACCTTTTTAGCACCTCTTCTATGTACATCTTTTGTGAAAGTCCCAGCATCCTATTTGGTCTATCTCTATAGACCTTAATACCCAGTATAAAGGATGCCTCTCCTATATCTTTCATAGAGAACTCCTTAGACAACCATATTTTGACTGAGGTCAATATGAAAATATCATTCTCAATTAGGAGGATGTCATCTACGTACAGTATGAGAAAAACAACTACACTCTCGCTGACCTTCTTGAATACACATGGTTCCTCCTCGTTCTTGATGAAATCAAATATTTTGATCACATCATTGAAACGAGTATTCCAACTCCGAGATGCTTGCTTAAGTCCATAAATGGACCTTTGCAGCTTGCAGATCTTGTGATCATCATCACTGGATGTAAAACCAAACGGTTGTTCCATATAGATATCTTCCTCAAGATATCCATTTAAGAATGTCATTTTCACGTCCATCTGCCATATTTTATAATCGAAATAGGCTGCAACAGCAAGCAATATGCAGATGATTTTTAGCATGGCTACGGGCGAAAAGGTGTCCTGATAGTCAATGCCTTCATGTTGATAATAATCTTTCGCTACGATCCTAGCCTTGAATGTCTCCACATTCCCATCTACACCTATCTTTCTCTTGAAGATCCATTTACACCTAATAGGTACAATACCTTCAAGTGGGTCTACCAAGGTCCAGACTTGGTTTGAGTGCATCGAGTCAATTTCTTATCTCATTTCCTCTAACCATTTCTCAGAGTCGATATCTCATATCGCCTCATCATAGGTCTTGGGGTCATCACCATGAGCCCCATTTCCTGTGAGGAATATTTTCTCTACATCCTCTTGTATGGTACCTAAGTATCTTTCAGGAGGACAAAAAACCCTAATCGATCTACGAGGTAGAAGAGGTTATGTTAGGACTGGTTCAAATAGATTTGGTTCCTCAGGTTCTTTAGCTCGTTGCTCTTGGTAGACATTCTTCTTGAGCTTAATTATTCTTCCGATGCCACTATCTTGAATAAACTATTTTTCAAAAAAAATAGCATGTCGATTCACAATCACATTGTGATCTTCCAGAAAATAGAAATAGTATCCTAATGACTCTTTAGGATATCCTATGAACCAAGCTCTAAAAGATCTGAACTCTAACTTGTCCACCTGCTGTCTCTTGACATGAGCCGGACAACCCCAAATTTTGAGATGACTCAGACTTGGCTTCTTACCATGCCATATCTCATACGGTGTGGTAGAAATAGTTTTAGAGGAGACTCTATTCAATACATATATTGTTGTCATGAGACAATATCTCCAAAGAAACTCAGGAAGGTCCGTGAAGCTCATCATGGAACAGACCATATCTAATAGGGTCCGGTTCCTCCGTTCTAAAATTTCATTGAGTTGTGGCATTTCAGGTGAAGTCCATTGAGAGACTATACCATTGTCCTTAAGATAGTTTAGGAATTTTCGACTAAGATATTCACCTCCTCGATCTGATCAAAGAATCTTAATGGGCTTTTCTGTTTGTTTTTCTACTTCATGTCTAAATTTTTTGAACTTTTCAAAGACTTCAGACTTGTGTTTCATTAGAAATACATATCCGTACCTAGACATATCATCGGTGAAGGTAATGAAGTAGACATAGTTGCCTCTAGTCGGCACATCAAATGGGCCGCATACATCTGTATGTACTAGGGCAAGTAAGTCTGTGGCCCTTTCTCCATGTCCTGTAAAAGGGAGCTTGGTCATTTTGCCTTGTAGGCATGATTCACAAACTGCATATGACTCGAAAGTCAACGGACTCAATAGCCTGAATTTTTTCAATTTGTTAACCCTATCTTCCGCGATATGACCTAGCCTTAGGTGCCACAGATACCTATCATTTAGACTATCTCTAGGCCTTTTAATTCCCATGGCATTCACATTTTGCTCGATATGAAATACAGATACATCAATATGTAGCTGATAGAGACCATTAATAAGAAAACCATTTACAACTTTATTATTTTCATAAAATATGTTACAATGGTTCTTATAAAAGCTAATCACATAGCCTTCTGGTGCTAAACATGAAATAGAAATCAAATTCCTGCTTGCTGGCTGGCACATAATAACAATCTCTAAGAACTAAATCTAATCCTAACGGTAATCGCAGAGGGTAGGTTCCCACGGCCACAGCAGCAACTCTTGCTCTGTTCCTGATGCATAGGATCATATCCCCATCCCTCAGCCTCCTGCTCTCTTTAAGACCCTGCATAGAAGTACATAAATGAGCATTAGAACTAGAGTCAAGTATCCAACTGGATGCAGAGGAAATCATAAGATTAGATTCTATAACGAGCATTCCTCCAGAAGGACCATCCTTCTTGTTCTTCAGGATGGCCAGGTACTGAGGACAGTTCCGCTTCCAATGATCGTCTGAATTGCAGTGAAAATATTTTTCTTTTTAGCAACCTTCGTCTTCGATTTCGTCTTCTTCTTCTTCCCATCCACCTTCTGCTTCTTTGCAGACTTTTTTTTCTTTTCAAAAGACTTTCTCTTGGAAGAAGTCCGCTCCACGGTAAGGACTGAGCCTTCTGAATTCTTCAAAAAAATCTCAGCCGTAACCAACATGTTCATTAACTCAGCCAAGGTACACTTCATCTTATGCATGTAGAAGTTCATGATAAACTAACCATATGCATCAGACAAAGACTGAAGGATCACAT
>NC_025995.2:67310405-67334759 GCF_000442705.2 Elaeis guineensis | reverse complement strand
TGATGTAGAAGTGTCTGAAGACTGTCTGCTAGAGAAGTCCGATTGCATGAGGAATCCTACAGAAGGTCGATCGATAGTGGAAATTCGGAAGTGCTATAGAAGGTCGACGATAGAAGAGTCTGAAAGCATTGGGAAGTTCGTCCGCTGGAGGAGTCTGGAGGACACTGTGGAAGGTCGACCACTGGAGGGGTCGAGATGGAATTTGTCCATTGGAGGGGTCTGGTTGGCACTGTTGAAGTTCGATTGGCACTGTTGAAGGTTGATGGCTGGAGAGATACGGAAGATATCAAAAATAGTCGGTCATTGTAGAAATCCGACTGCTGGAGCCCATCCATTGTAGAAGTTCGTCCAGAATCATCCACTGTAGAAGTTCGGACGAAGTCCGATTCTTGCAGAAGTCTAGAAGGAGGCCGCTTACTGTAGAAGCTCGGATGGAGACCGATTGCCGTGGAAGCCTGGATGGAGACCGCTTATGTAGAAGCTCGGCTGAAGTTCGATTGCAATAGAAGTTCGGACGAAATTCGCTTACTGTAGAAGCTCAAATGAAATTTGGAAGGCGATCGACCACTGTAGAAACTTAGATAGAGTCTGATTACTGTAGAAGTCCTGCTGCTGGAGAAGCTCAGACATTGACGAAGTCCAGAGGAAGCTCGGAGTAAGTCGATCATGACAGGAGGAAGTCTGAAAGAGATTCAGAGAGTAGTCGATCACTGTAGAAAATCGCTGATAGTGAAGCCCAGAGAGCATTTGGAGCAGTCCGATAGACGATTGAAGGAGCTCATTATTGGAGAAGTCTGGAGGGTACGGTAGGAGTTCGTCCATTGGAGGATCTGGAGGACACAATGGAAGGTCGACTGCTAGAGGAGTCCGGATGGTACTGTGGAAGCTCGGACGGTCGGGGGAGTTCAGAAAGACACCGCACAAGGTCGGAAGCCAGAAGAGTCCTGGGAGGGTTGGCCTCTTACGAACTTCGGCTGGGGTTATTTTATACCCAACACTAGTCCCCTTACAGAAAAATTTTCACAGCCGAAGTTGCCCCCTTGATTTTCGTACTCGATTGTTTCCAGATATTTTGGCGTTTGGCGCACTGGTGCTGGAGTCTTTTCAAATCAAGATGACCCGAAAAGATTTTTTTGAAATTTGCACTGGAGCGTCGCCCCAAGTATGGCGCAATAATGATTCTGTCAGTCGTCAGCCGTCTGCCACGATGAGTGGAACACGCGACGATTGTAGGTCGGCCAAAGGAGATCTGCAATCATTATTGCACCAGACCCTGAGGTCTATTTAAACCTGTCCCCCTCCTTCAGGGGTTTCACTACCCTGAGATTTTTCTTCGATCCCCTCTTCTTCCTCGAGAGCTTCATCCTCCTCCGGCATCCCTCTCGGTCTTAGGCACCCTTCAGGTCGACCTCCATCGCCTTCGCTGCCCTCCTGCACCTCTCGGACCAGCCTAGGTTAGTTCCGGAATCCTTCTTTTCTTACTGTTCTTCCATTTTTCCTCTGCATTCCGCCCATTTAGTTTCTCTACGAGCACCTTGTTTCCTATTTTTTCTAATTTTTTTGAGATTTTTATTTGATTCAAAATATCCTCCAACACTTCCTTCTCTAGCAGTTCAGAAGTTCGTCAGCTCCAGCCCCCCAAATCCTAGTACTGTATATGAACCCGTACTCAGGATCGAACCTCGTCTGATCTTTGTACCAGACACCATTCTCAGCTCTTTGACCTCGGACGAACTCTCGCTGATTAGGATTCAGTACGGGGTTCCTCCGGAGTATGAGCTTGAGCTTCCCGGGCTAACTGACCGGGCTAGCACCCCTCCCCCTGGATGCTTTTGTTTATACCAGGAAGCCTTCTGTGTCGGGCTTCGACTTCCACTCCACCTTTTGTTGTTGCTCTTTTTTGCTTTTAAATATTTCTCTAGTTTCTGTAGCGTCAAACTCCTTTAGATTTCTAATAGGATTTCTTTCCCTCTGTCGTTTAGCTGAAGTCCGGCCAACTCTTTCCTTGTTTAGAACTTTTATACCTTTAAGCATCACCCTTCGGCAAAGGACTGGTGGTACTTCTCCCCCAGTTTGGTAGAAAGGAGTTGCTGAAAGGTGCCCCTCTTCTATCCACAACTAGAAGGAGAGGTACTTCTACGTCCGATGCCCGACCCTGATGCTGGGGTTGCCCCCTGGGCTCTCTGAGGACTCCGTCCGTCGGGCTTCTAGCCTGGAAAAGAATGACCTTGAAGCCTCCAATAAACTTAAAACTTATCCATCTCCTCTCCTCCCCGATCTTCTGAAGGAGCAACTTTTATTCAATGTCGGCCTGAGCCCTCTCAACCATGCCGGTATTTTTTCTTTCTCAAGTCATTCGCTGCTTCCTCTTTCTCTTATTCTATTTCTAAGCTATGCCGATCTTTTTTCATTGCAGATATGGATGCAGACACAGCTCAGATATTAGTCAAGGGTCTCAAGGCCCACAAGAAGAAAAGCACCGCAATTTCTAGATCGGCGAAGAAGGTGAGGGTAGAGGAGACAAGCTCGGCCGTGCTTGCCCAGGCGGCCATTGTCGTTGATGCCCCCTCCGATGTAGAGCCCGCAGTCCCCGAGCTTCTTCAAGAAGCCCTCCGACCAGGTTTCCACTCCAGAGTCTCATCCCGAGGAGGTGCCGGGGGCTGAAAGGAAGAAAAGGAAGAAGATGGTGGCCCGCAAGATCAGCAACAGCAGGGCTGCCATCGAAGGGTCCAACGGCTCCGAAGAGGATCCGAGGGAGAATCCCTTCAACAATAGGGATTTAATAAAAAGGTTGGTCGATGGGTGCGTTTTGCCCAAGATCATCTACGAGATCGTCCATGTCGATCCTGAACAGTGGGTTTGGGACTCTCTGGGGTCCTTTCTTGAGGTAGGCCGATTTACTTTTTTCTTCCTTTCGCTTCTTCACTTGGTTCATTCCTTAGCTTTCATATTGACTTCCTGGCTGCTCTTGCAGATTGGACACCAACTCATCGTCAACATCGAGGTGATGAAAATGCAAAGAAGGAAGCAGCCCAGGCGGAGGAAGGTCGCTAGGCTGAGGCTGTCCATCTTAAGGAGAAGGTCGTCGAAGTCACGAGTCTCCAAGAGGCGCTCCAGAAGGAGAAACAAACTTCGACGGATCTGAAGGCTGCTTTGGAGGAGGAAAGAAGAAAGGTAGCGGCCGAGGTCTCCATGCTGAAGGTGCAGATCCCGACCTTAGTTTCGAAAGCAAGGGCCCAAGTAGTGGAGGAGTTCAAGACCTCCTCTGAGATGAGGGATCTGAATATCAAGTTTGGCAGGCCACCTTTATCAAAGGCTTCGAGCTTTGCCAGGAGAAGGTGGTCAGAAAGTTTCTCGAACTCGACCTCAGCTTCCTGGATGAAGCGTCCGACGATGAAGCCGGACCTTCCGAAGCTGCTGCCAGTCTCCCTCCATTGAGACCTCTTCAACTGACGCAGCTACGTGACTGACCTTCTAGGGGCGTCGAGCTCCTCCACTTCTACTCCAGAGGTTCGAGACCTCTAATTTTGTACTTTTCTTTGTTACATTTTTTTTTCTTTTCTCTTATACTTAAAATTATTCAATCAATGAAATCAGATTCCTCTTTACAGAGAGCTCCTTTTTCTTCTTCTACTTCCTTTTTTTTTTTTCTTGCAATGATTTGCATTGTGATGCTTTTGTTTTCTGACAACAGTGCCCTGCCAAGCTCATCCCCTATCGTAGGGGATTCCTTTGAAGTTTGTGATCTAGGATCTGAGAAGGAAAGTTCGTCACCTAACGAAGAAATCAAAGAAGATGGACGATGAACTTCACAGACTGAGGAAGAGCCATTTGGAAGCCACCATGGAGGTTACTCACCTTCGGAACCTCCACAAAAAGGACTTCATGGACTATAGTCGGAAGAAGGCCAACTTTGAGAAAGAGCTTGAGGAACTCCAGAAATGCACCAGCGATCGATCTTGGACTCAGGCCTCCAAGATCAACTCTCTCGAGGTCGAGTTGGCGGCCGCACGGGAGAAGATCAGTCAATTGGAAGGGAGCTCGTCCTGGCTTCCAACTTAGGCTGACTACAGTCAGGACTGGTCGAAGAAATTCTCTAACATCCAGAAGTAGCTACAGGATGTCGAGATGAATTACAACACTTACCGAGTCGACTGGTGTGGGCAAATAGACAACTACAGAAGGTGGATCAAGATGGCGACCGACGAGGTTGCTCGCCTTCAAAAGCAGTTGTCCGAAAGAGCCCAAGCCATTTCAGTTCAAGGCTTCGACGAGCTCCGATCCTTGAGGGGGACCATGAAAGAATTGTCTGTAGCCCTTGAGAAGGAGAAGGTCGAACTACAGCAGCTGAAAATTCAGCTGGCCTATGAGCAGCAGACGGTCAAAGATGCAGAAGTGGAGTCCAAAAGTTTAAGAGGCTTCGAAAATCGAAGGGTGAAAGCTGGCAGTTTCACCAAATGTATCGGGAGATGCTGTTAAGAAAGAAGGAATTGAAAGAAGAAGTTGAGAACTTAAAGCAATCCCTGATAATGGCTAGAACCGAGAGTTCGAAATCAGAAGAAGCCGAGCTTCCTTAGAGCTTCTTTTACCTTTTGTTCCATGTATTCTTTTCTTTTCTTGTTGTTCTTTTTTGGCCTTCAAAGGCTTTTGTAATGCTCTGTTTACTAATGAAATGAAAAGGAATTTTCTCATTACCTTATCTATTCTTGCTCTGAGTTGTCGTTTACCGAGCTTCTCTTATCTTTTGTCTTATTCGATGTCGATGTTGTTTAAAGGTTTCTGGTCATAGTCGCGTTGATTCACCCTTTCTGTTCATGATCGAAGGTCTTTTCGAGGCCATTCGAATTTGATGCTTTCTCTCGATGTTCGAGCTTGGAGCCCAAACTTCTCGTTACTTTGAGGAAGTCTATTTTCTCCTGCTAGTATTGGGTTCTCCCTTAGAGACTGAGGATTTTTGACAAGAGTTTTCTTCCTCGTTGAGATGAGGTCCCTTGTGTCTTAGATGTAGTTCATTTTTTTCTTAACTCTGGTGTAGCTCAATGCTTTTTCTTTTTCTCTCCCTCTTTTTTTTTTATGTTTGGGCGAGGGTTTTCCCTCTACTCCTAACGGGATTGTAGGGGTGTAGAGGAGCCATTGAGGAAATTTTTCTCCTCATCCGGTCTTAAATGATCAGATCTTCATTTGTGTCAGGATGAAGTTCTCCTCCTGTTTCTGACACAGTCAATTTTAGCTCATGTTAGGATGAGATTTTCCTCCTATTTTTAACAGGACAGTGGGGGCACATAAGGGCCATTGCAAGGGCCTCTCCCCCCATCCGGTCTCTTAATAATTGGGTCTTCGACTTTGCTCATGTTAGGACGAGGTTCTCCTCCTGTTCCTAACATGGCTGTGGGGGCGCATAAGGATCGTTGCGAGGGCCTCTCCCCCCATCCGATCTATTAATAACTAGATCTTCGACTTTGCTCATGTTAGGATGAGGTTCTCCTCTTGTTCCTAACATGGTTGTGGGGGCACATAAGGACCGTTGCGAGGGCCTCTCCCCCCATCCGGTATCTTAATAACCAGATCTTTGACTTTGCTCATATTAGGATGAGGTTCTCCTCCTGTTCCTAACATGGCTGTGGAGGCGCATAAGGGCCGTTGTGAGGGCCTCTCCCTCTATCCGATCTCTTAATAATTGGGCCTTCATTTGTGTTGGGATGAGGTTCTCCTCTTATTCCTAACACGCTTAGTTTCGATTGTCTAAAAGAGCTACTCCCTGTCATTATAAGCTTATGCCAAAAGAAAAGATATACAAATATGAAATTTTTATTTAAGGCAAAGTTATCGGTAATACATTTATAAATTTTTCAAATTTCATGGTCGCGGAAGGTCCGCTCCTCCGAGTTCTTTTAGATAGTATGTTCTGGGCCGGACTACCTCCCTGACTTCATATGGGCCTTCTCAGTTTGGGGCAAGTTTTCTTTGGTTCTGAGTTTGTGAAACAGTGGCTCGCCGAAGTACTAAGTCCCCCGCTCTAAGGCTTTGCTCTTGACCCAGGAGTTGCAGTAGCGGGCTGCTTTCTGCTTGTAGGCTGCCATCCGAACTTGAGCGGTCTCCCGCTTTTCTTCTAACAAGTCGAGGTTGGCCTTGAGATCCTATGAGTTGCGCTGCTCATCGAATGCCATGACTCGCGCCAATGGAAGCTTGAGTTCAATCGGGATAACGACTTCTGTTCCAAAGGCTAAGGCAAAGGGGGTCTCCCCCGTGGGCAGTCTTTGGGTAGTTCGGTATGCCTATAACACATGATAAAGCTCGTCTATCCAAGTTTCCTTTATTTTTTCAAGTCTCACCTTGATTTCTTGCAACAGAGTCCTGTTGGTCACTTCAGCTTCACCGTTTGCCTGCGGATGGGCTACTGACATGAAGTTATGGGAGATGTTTAAGTCCTCACAAAATTTAGCAAACCTTGCTCCAGCAAATTATCGCCCATTATCAGTAATGAGAGTTCTAGGTAAGCCGAACCTACAAACGATTGACTTCCAGACGAAGTTCTGCACTTTAGCTTCTATGATTTTCGCCAAAGGTTGGGCTTCAACCCACTTGGTGTAGTCAATTGCCACCATGAGGAACTTTCATTGTCCGGACGCCATGGGAAAAGGTCCAAGGATATCCATCCCGCATTGTGCAAACGGCCATGGGGCACTCAAGCGTGTAAGTTTGGAGGTGGGCTGTCTTTGGATATTCGCATATCTCTGACATCGATCGTACTTTCTGACATATTCAATGGAGTCATGGTACATTGTAGGCCAGTAATAATCTTGTCAGAGCAGTTTGTGGGATAAAGATCTGGCCCCCAGGTGACTTCCGCAGACTTTTTCATGTACCTCCCACAAGGGAAAGTCGGCTTCAGAAGGTCAGGGACATTTCAAGAGGGGCAAAGAGTACGACCTTTTGTACAGCTTGCCCTCATAAAGGATATATCGGGAGGCCTGATTTCTAAGCTTTTGAGCTTCTTTTGCATCATGAGGAAGAACCCCATCTTTGAGGTATGCAACCAGTGGGTCAATCCAGCTGGGTTCATGGCTGATCTCCATTACAAGCTGCGGTTCTTTCGTACTTGGATATTTTAGAACTTCGAAGAGGACTTCTTTGGGTAGTTCAGTCGGAGCTATTGTAGCCAACTTGGAGAGAAGATCAGCCCTGATATTTTCTGCTCTTGGAATCTACTTGATGTCAATGCTGCCAAAGGCAGGGATGATCTCTTTTACCTTTTCGAGATACTTGGCCATACTGTGCTCCCGAGCTTCATAATTTTTGCTGACTTGTCCCACCACCAATTGGGAGTCACTGTAGACTTAGAGCCGATCTACTTCTAATTCTTTGGCGATCTTCAGTCCTGCAATCAGAGCTTCATATTCTGCTCCGTTATTTATCGTAGGGAATTCGAAGCGCAGTGCGTACACTGCGATAATTCCTTCTGGATTGACCAAGATCAGGCCCGCGCTCGCGCCTGATATGTTGGAGGAACTGTCCACATAGAGGGCTCAAAAGCCATCAGGGAGATCTATTCTTTCCTTAGGAGAGTTTGGCTGGAGCCCTGGGTTGTCAGTTTCACCTCGTTCAAGTTCAGCTTCTTCCAGGATAGTGCATTCCACTATGAAGTCTGCTAATAGCTAGGCTTTTATCATCGATCGAGGTCGATAGTTGATGTCGAATTTCATAAGCTCGACCGCCCATTTCGCTATCCTTCCAGAAGCATCTGCTCGATGCAGAACTGCCTTAATCGGCTGGTCGGTGAGCAGTGTTATGGTGTGCCCTTGAAAGTAAGGGCGGAGCCTTCGGGCTGCAATCAACAGAACATAAATTAGTTTCTCTAACTTAGTGTACCTGGTTTTGATGTCTCTCAATACTCGACTTATGTAGTAGATCGACCATTGAATTTTTATTTCTTCCTTAACCAGAACTGCTACGAGAGCCATAGGGGAGATCGTCAGGTACAGGAACAACTCCTTTCTAGGTTCGGACTTTGCCAATAGTGGAGGTGAGCCGAGGTAGTTCTTCAATTCTTCGAATGCTCGCTGACATTCATTGGTCCAACAAAAATTCTTCAGCTGCTTGAGAGTCTGAAAGAAAGGTAGGCACCATTCGGCCGACCTTGAGATGAAGCGATTCAGAGCTGCTACTCTCCCAATAAGGTGCTGAACTTCCTTTATGACTTCGGGATGGTCATTTCCTGAATGGCACGAATCTTTTTCGAATTTGCTTCGATCCCGTGCCCCGATACCATAAAGCCCAAAAATTTCTCTGAGGTTACTCCAAAAGCGCACTTGGTTGGATTCAGCTTCATCTTGTATTTTCGGAGGGCGCCGAAGGTCTCCTCAAGGTCGACGATGTGGTTCATTGAGAATTTACTTTTTACAAGTATGTCATCCACGTAGACCTCCATGTTACGGCCAATCTGCTCTTTGAAGATCTTGTTCACCAGCCGTTGATAGGTCACCCCTGCATTTTTTAGGCCAAAAGGCATGACCCTGTAACAGTAAAGACCACTGTTAGTGATAAAAGTAGTCTTTTCTTCATCCTCTGGTGCCATCCTGATTTGATTGTAGCTGGAGAATGCATCCAAGAAAGTGAGAAGCTCGTGACCTGAGGTTGCATCCACTAATTGATCAATTCTGGATAGAGGGTAACTGTCCTTCGGGCAGACTTTGTTCAGCTTTTTGAAGTCTATACACATCCTCCACTTGCCGTTCGCCTTCTTGACGAGAACCACATTAGAGACCCAATTTGGATAGTTGACTTCTCTGATGAATCTGGCTTTCAGGAGTTTATCAACTTCTTCAGCTATTGTCTTCTACCTTTTCGATGCATGACCTCGAATTTTTTTCTTCATCAGCCGATGTTTGGGATCAACAGCTAGATGGTGTTTCATGACTTCTGCATCAATCCCCGACATGTCCATCGGAACCCAAGCAAAAACATCCACATTCTTTTGTAGAAAATTGATAAGCTGTGTCCGCACCTCTTCTCCCAGGTGGGAGCCGATCTTCATGATGTGCTCTTTATCCCCATCGTTCAAAAGAATTGAGACAAGATCTTCAATTGGCTCACCCCGTTCTTCAGCAAGGTTGTCGCGGGTGTCTAATCCATCAACCGGACAGGGGTCAGACTGACCATTTCTTTGTAAGGCTATGTTGTAGCAGTATCTTGCCAGGACTTGATCTCCTCTGACCTCTCCGACCCCTTGGCTTGTAGGAAATTTTAATTTCAAATGGTAGGTCGATACCACAGCTCGGAGGGCGTTGAGGCCAGATCGGCCGAATATTGCGTTGTACGCAGACGGCATCCTTACTACCAGAAAATCCACTTGCGCTCTAGATTGTTTCGGGTACCGACATACAACTATGGTCAAAGTTATTACTCCTTCCACTGGCACAGCATCGCCAGTGAATCCTACTAATGGGGAGCTTATCGACCCTAATCGATCATCCGAAATGGATATTTTTGAGAATGCATCGTAAAAAAAATATCGGCTGAGCTTTCATTATCAACAAGAATGCGGCGTACATCATAGTCAGCAATATTTAAAGAAACTACGACCGCATCATTATGGGAGAATTGAATCTCTTGGGCATCTTCTTCAGTAAAGGTTATAGATTCTTCAGTCCTCTGCCGCTTGGGCGGTCCGGTCGATCCACCAGCTGCTCCCTGTCGGGGTCCTCCAGAGAGGGTGTTGATGATCCTGATTGGAGGTCGATCTTCAGGCTGTTCTTCCTTCCTTGGTGGCTCTGGTTGTGGTAGGTTCCCGATCAATCTTCTCTACCTTCAGGCCGATGTCGGATGAATCTGTTGAGCCGACCTCGTCTGATGAGCTCCTCGATCTCATCTCGGAGCCAAATACCCTCATTCGTGTCGTGGTCATGGTCACGATGATAGAGGTAAAACTTGTTAGGGTTGCACTTCTTGGGGTGTGTGCCCATCCTTTCCGACCTTGGTAGCTGCTCCCTGATCTCCATCAGCACTTAAGTTTTTGGAGCATTGAGAGGGACGTAGCTATGGAATCTTCCTGGGGGAGAGCTCCATCGAACTCTGCGGTCCGAGCTTCTCTACCTACAAGCTTGTGGGGGAGTTCGAACATGCTTGTGTTCAGAGGGAGTTCGAGAACATGGTCCAGCTTCACTCGATCCTTTTTCAGCTGCGGGCTTGCTGGAGTCACCCACCTGCCGCTCCTTCGCGGCCTCCTCGTCCTTCAGCTTGAAGGCTTCCTCTGCTCGAGCATATCCTTCGGCCCGAGCCAATAAATCAGCGAAGTCCCTGGGATACTTCTTTTCCAGAGAAAATAAAAGGTCATTCTTTTAAAGACTGTTCTTCAGGGCGGCCATTGCAACTGATTGGTCCAAGTTCCAGACCTCCAATGCGGTGGCATTAAAACGGTTGACATAAGTTCGGATGGATTCTCCCTCCATTTGCTTGATGTTGATGAGGGACTTCGAACCTCTCTGAGGACGTCGGCTGTTGACAAAATGAGCCACAAACTGGTGGCTCATTTGATCAAAAGAAAAGATAGTACCCAGCTTCAATGCCGAGTACCAATTTCTTGCTGCTCCCTTCAAGATAGATGGAAAGCTCGGTACAGGATGGTGTCTGGCATGCCATGGAACAGCATCATTGTCCGGAAGGCCTCCAGGTGGTCAACTAGATCTGAGGTCCCATCGTAGCTCTCAAATTGGAGGAGCTTGAAGTTCAACGGGATCGATTCTTGTATAATCTTTTGAGAAAAAGGAGGGTCAGTATAGGTATCCTCACCGTAAGCAGGGGGAGCATGGCGGAGCTCTTCGATCTGCCGGTTCATCTCTTGGAACCTTTGATCCAGGAGATCCTCTCGATCATGAATCTCGAGGGTCTTTTGGCAGAACGGAGGTAGGGATCCTTCGGGGGTGGAATCGTGATTAGACAGAGGGCTCTCCACCCTCTGCTTCCCCTTTCCGGAGATACAGGGTGACTGGCCCAAGTGGGCCACTCGATCGTCGGATTCTGGAACTCCAGCGATGCTCTTTCCAGCCGCACAGATGCCTACGGCTGCTGCTGCTGCATGGTCTGCACCGCTTCAGTGAGGCCCCTGACCTGCTGAACCAGCAGGTCGAACTGCTCCATGCCGACTGCCATTGTCGGAGGAAGAGGAGCCTAGAAAACTGGAGATGAGGCCAGAGCTGGCGGATCTTACTGAGATCTGGCCATGGAGAATGTAGATCGCCTGGTGGATGCCTTTCGGGGAGGCATCAGGTTGGGATCTGGCTAGAGAAGAAGAAGAAGATATCGAAGAAGATGACCGAAGACAGTCCCGTTGAGTACTCCTTTAAGAACAAGGGTCCTATGAAGACACAGGCCCTTCCTCTAGTGCCAATTCTATTGGTGCAGAATTTCACTGATGTCGGAGAAGCTGGAGTCGAGGGGATCACGGCCACCATCGAGACTTGTAAGGAAAGTCTAAATCGGAGTTAGGGGTACTCCAGCAAGACCCTCCGATGCTCAAGTCAGTACTCTGCCTCAATAGAAATGGAGCACTTGAATGGAATTTTAGCAGAGTTTAGAGATAGTGCTTAGAGCTTCCAGGAGAACATATTTGGGGGTTGTTGGGTGGATGTCTGGCTAGGACACCACCTCCCAAGATCTTTTCAGTACCACACGATGCAGTAGGAAGAAAGAAGAAATAAAATAAAAGGAAAAACAATCAAAATACGTAGACCAGCCACAAAAGGGCTCACCTCCATGGGGCATGCAAACTTCACTATGAAAAAGAAATTTTACAAGAGGAGACCTCACCCTCAACCCTTGTACACCAAATTCTCTCTCTCTAGAAGTTCCCCTCATAAAAACTCTCTCTCTCTTGGAAGACCCCCCTGAACCCCTGAAGTACCTGGCGACCGCTATCCAGAAGCCTCCTGCTCCTTCTCTCTCAATGCTTTCGCCTCTCTCTCTCTTCTCAGGTTCGTACGGCTCTGTACGGTGAGAAAACCCGAAACCTCTTACTCTCTGTTTTGCGCACAGGCCCTTTTAAAGGGTTAAAACCTAACTAGATTAGGTTTAAGAGTCCTTAATCAACCCAAATCAGGTTCTGAACCGTCGGATCAAAAAACAGATCAACCCACGCCCTCCGATCGCGATCGGTCCACGGAATAGTGCCGTGGACCACGCGAAATGCATGGAAAATACCCGCGTGATCCATAGGCCCAGCCGTGGACTGCCGATCCATGGTGGACCGGGGCAAAGGGCCAGCAGGCTGCTGGGCCTGGGCCGGCCCACTCCCACGCGCAGGCCTACGCGCGCCTAGGCCGTGCCCCCGGCTGGGCCGTACGCCCACCTGGGCCACCCGCCCGCGTGGGTCGCGCATCTCGCGCGGGCCTGGGTCGCGTGTCCCGCACGCTGCTGCCGCCCACTGCCGATCGCCGGTGGTCCTCCACCGCCTCGAATCTCATGCCGACATCAAAAACTCGTATCTCCTCCATCCAAGCTCCGTTTCAGGTGATCTTGGTCTCGTTGGACTTCATTTTTCACCACAAACCTCACTGTGGACTCAATGTGGGCTGAATCTTGAGGTGTCAAATTTTAACAATCTCCATCTCGACTCGATATTCGACCTCCTCCAAACTTTGAGAGCTTCTGGATCTCCTCGTCCCCATGCCCTGGGATAATTGCCTGCTGATCATGGATGGTCAAACATAGGAGTCGAGCCAGGCTACTCGATCCCATCTCCATCGTATGCTGTGCTCCTCCTGACCTGAGACCTGCTCGGGGCATCGTCCTGCGGCAATAGGAATCTCACCTTGCGACGTCGCCTCTCGTCCTTCCGAGTCTCCTGTCTCGTGCCCGATCCGCCTCCTGGAGCTCCACCTCGCTCTGGGCTCCACCTGGCTCTCCAAGCTCCACCTCGCACTGGGCTCTCCATTAGGTAATAATATCCTCTGCTCTCCTTCTTCCCCTCCAACATAATCCTATCGTCGCGTAACACCCTCAGGATTCCTCCACCAGCTACCATCCTGTAGCCTCTCAAATCCAGTCTGCTAAGTGAGATAAGATTTCGTTTGAAATTGGAAATGTATCGAACCTCCTCCAATCTCCTCACTACACCATCATGTGTCCTTCAACTAACCGTTCCAATACCTCTGATCGCACAGCTCGATCCATCCGACAGATATACAGTGCCCTCACTATTCTCTAAGGAGTCAAACTGCTCCTCTCTGCAACACACATGATAGGGGCATGCAGAATCTAATATCCACTACTGGAAAGAAGTAGATACCTCGTCAGATATCTCCAGGATATCTCCATCTGAATCACTGTCGGCCGTCGCTACAGCAGCCACCGTCCGATTTTTGAGTTGAGGGCAATCTCTGGCTAAATGCTCCAACTCCTCACACCGGTAACACCTGGTTTTGCTCAAGTCCCTCCTGGACTTAGACCACCCTCGTTGCAATCTCCTGTCGCTCTGTCTACCGCCTCTTGCTCCTCCAAAAGCCACCAAAGCTGAGCTATCACCACCTGAGCTCGAAGTTGGGTTCTCCCTCCTGAGAACCTCGTTCTGGAGTATCGCCGCGGTGACCTCGTCCATCTTGATAGTGCTCTTCCCTACTAGAAGAGCAGTCACCAAGGACTCGTACGAAGGGGGAAGGCCAGCAAAACCAGCGCCCTGGTCTTCTCCTCAACGTTCTCGCCAACGCTATGGAGGTCAGTGAGGATCTTCTGGAAGTGGCTCAAATGCTCCTGCACGCTCTGTCCCTCAGTCATCCGCAGTTGGTAAAACTGCCTCCAGAGGAAAAGTATGTTGGTGAGAGACTTCGTCATGTACAACTCCTCGAGCTTCGACCACAGCACCGTCGGGAAAGTCTCACTCAGCACATGGATCACCACCTCATCCGCCAGGTACATGTGGATGGTACTCACCGTCTGCATCTGTAGCCATTTCCAATCTCGCACCTCCATGGTGGTCGGCTTCTCATCGCATAAGAGAGCATCGATCAATCCCTGTTGGATGAGCACGTTCTTCACCCTTGCCTGCCATAAGGAGAAATTGCTCTTACCATCGAACTTGTTGATCTCCATCTTGATTGTTCCTGTCTTCTCCATCTTCAGTCTTGCTCACCACCACTGCAATCTGCATCCTTGTACCGTCTTGCTCTGATACCACTTGTTGGGTGGATGTCTGGCCAGGACACCACCTCTCAAGACCTTTTCAGTACCACGCAATGCAGCAGGAAGAAAGAAGAAACAAAACAAAAGAAAAAATAATAAAAATACGTAGATTAGCCACAAAAGGGCTCGCCTCTACAGAGCATGCAAACTTCATTATGAAAAAGAAATTTTACAAGAGGAGCTCATCCTCAACCCTTGTACACCCAATTCTCTCTCTCTAGAAGTTTCCCTCACAAAAGCTCCCTCTCTCTTGGAAGACCCCCCTGAACCCTTGAAGTACCTGACGACCGCTATCCAGAAGCCTCCTGCTCTTTCTCTCTCAGTGCTTTTGCCTCTCTCTCTCTTCTCGGGTTTGTACGGCTCTGTACGGTGAGAAAACCTGAAACCCCTTACTCTCTGTTTCACGCACAGGCCCTTTTAAAGGGTTAAAACCTAATTAGATTAGGTTTAAGAGTCCTTAATCAACCCAAATCAGGTTCTGAACCGTCAGATCAAAAAATAGATCAACTCATGCCCTCCGATCGCAACCGATCCATGGAATAGTGCGGTGGACCACGCGTAATGCATGGGAAATGCCCACGCGGTCCACAGGCCCAGCCGTGGACCGCCTGATCCACGGTGGACTGGGGCAAAGGGCCAGCAGGCCGCTGGGCCTAGGCCGATGCGCTCCCACGCGCGGGCCTGCGCGCACCTGGGCCATCCGATCGTGACCGGCTCACACCAGAGCCATCCGATCGCACACTATAGCCTCAGATCAAACTTGATCATGCCTGGAGTCATCCTCAGCCATTCGATCATGAACAGCTCACTCCAAAGCCATCGGATCGTGCAAAATCATGCATGGACCATGTGATCAGTCCATGTGGCCTCCATGGACCTCCTAGCACCTTGCGGTCCATGGTGGACCTCACAGGGCGCTGGGCCTGGGCGCCCACGTGCGTGTTGGGCCGGTCCACACATAGGACCCACCCAACAGGCTAGGTTGTGTGCTCCTATGCATGCATGCGTCCATCGGGCTCGGTTGCATCGCCATCAGTCTCCACCACCTCGTGGTCTATGCCACTGCTCTAAACTTCTTTCACATGTATCTTCAGCATCTAGACTCCGTTTGGACTGTTCTTAGACTCGTTGGACTTCATTCATTATCTTGGATCTCATTGTGGGCTCAGTGTGGACTGAATATTAAGGCATATTTTATAACAAAAGTCTCTAAAGAGTATCGAGTCTAAGAACCTGAATCCAGTAGTGAGCTAGTAGATGTGGTACCTCCTCTACCTCATAGATCAAGTAAGGTCTCCCATCCTCTTAGAAGATACTTGGGTATTCTTACAGAGAATCTAGAGGAAGCATTTCTTGTGAGAGATAGGAACATTAGAAATAATCCTAAGATCTATGATGAGGGAATGTTAGATATTGACTTCGAGAAATGGATGGAAGCAATGAAATCAAAAATTGACTCCATGCATTCTAATCAGGTTTGGTCTTTAGTAGATCCACCTGAAGGTATTGTACCTATTAGGTATAAATAAATTTATAAAAAAAAAAGTAGATCGGATGGTAAGGTAGGGATCTATAAGGCAAGGCTGGTTGTGAAAGGTTATAGTCAACGTGAAGGCATTGACTATCATAAAATCTTTTCGTCTGTAGCCATGCTGAAATCCATCCACACTCTGCTTGTGAGTGGAACTTTTTATGATAATAAAATTTGATAGATGGATGTGAAAACTATCTTTCTAAATGGATATCTTAAGAAAGATATCTATATAGAGCAGCCTTTGAGTTTCACATCCAGTGATAGTGATCACATAGTCTGCAAGCTGCAAAGATCCATATATAGACTCAAGTAAGCATCTCAGAGTTAGAACACTTGCTTTAATGATGTGATCAAAATATTTGATTTCATCAAAAATGAGGAGGAGCCGTGCATATATAAAAAGGTCAGTGGGAGCACTATGACATTCCTCATATTGTATGTGGATGGCAACCCTCTGATTGGGAATAATATTTTCATGCTGATATCGGTCTAAGTATGGTTGTCAAAAGAATTCATCATGAAAGACCTATTAGAAGCTTCCTTCATTTTTAGTATAAAGGCCTATAGGGATAGGTCTAAAAGAATGATAGGACTCTCACAGCAAATGTACATAGAAGAGGTGCTGAAAAAGTTCAGTATGGAAAACTCCAATTGGGGTCTCTTGTGAAGGGAAAGAAACTTGTTTCTCATGGATAACCAAGGTTGAATATAAAAAATCTTCTATAAATCTATTTGAATAAGGATCAAATCCTTATATGAATTGTAGTAGAATTAGGGATCAAATCTCCAAAATCTGGATTCAACCTTCGTGTAGGCCTGGAGGCCTTCTACTTCGCACGCATGCCAGGTAACACAAGAAAGCAGGACGAATCTCTAGATTGATATACCTTCACATGGCCACCAAAGAGGGAGGAGAGGAGTTGGTGTGATGCCTCACACCAGCAAGAGGGTTACCTAAAGGAGGGCCTATGCCTTGGAGAAGAGGGACGGCAAGGAGGGAGAGCACGCCAAAGGGGATGCCCACTAGCTCACCATGCCTCTCTTTCTTTCTATGCTCTCTCCTGTTATTATGCATCTATAGGTAGAGATCCTCTCTATTTATAGATAATTCTCATGACCCAATAAATATAGGACTCTTAATTCAAACACACTTTAAATCAGTGCACTACTTATCAAAGAAGGACTCCTACATGAGAAAGGATTGGCACCCACTTTGCACCCATGTGGGATGGCCCACAACTAGCACCATACCAAGAGCTAGTCGGCCAAGGAGTGAGAGAGTCTTAGTGGAAATAGAACCCAAGGTTTCTCATTTAAAAAGAATCTAATTCGAATTCATTTCGAAGCTGGTTTGAAATAATTTCGAAAGACTGTCAATCCTAAATTGTTTAGGATTTTAGGATCAAGTCTAACTTAAAATTTTGAACCTAATTAAGTCTAATTAATTCAGATCTAATCTAAAATTAATTAATACTTTAATCCAATCTCTCATAGGCTTCTTGGATCATAGATCAAAAACTGTTCATCCCCAGGATTGAACCTGAACCTCATGTGTAGTGCTAGCTAGACATAGTCAACTCTTCAATCTCGTTTGATCCATAACTTAATGTTAGAAAATATATCCCAAAAGTCAATTATCAGCCTGTTAACGATTGAGCAACCTTATATTGTAATTGATTTGTTAATAAATAAAATATATTTTTAGCATTTTCATCATAAGTTTTCATCTTCTAATGAACTCCATTGTTGTAATGAAGTCCTTAGGACTATTTAGGTTTGATAAAGAGAGAATTTATCGAGTAGTCCTTAAAATTGTTCATGATCAAATGATAGGCTGTTAATAAGGATGACAGCTTCTATCGAGTATAGATCGCTGTAGGCCATATGGATTGGTTGTCCTCTTAACCAAGGAGTGTGGAGACACTGATATGGCATATAGGTGAGATGTAAGGGTACATCATCATTGAACGTGACCAACTCCAGAGCATTCTACTATCGAGAATATCTTTGATGGGGTATAGGTATAAGTGTCCCTTAGACCTGAGATCGCCTCAGTGACTTGCAAGCAACTCACTCTGCTTTGATACTGGACTAACTGAATTTCTAATTCAATGATGAAAGACTTTTGGGCATAGTCAAATACTTGCAAAGTTGGAGTGTGATCAAGATGGGATTGACCACTCCAAGAGTTGGAGAAGAATGAGTCATTGTATTTCAATTTAGCAAAATCTTAGCCAGGATAATCCATCAGAAGGATTAGATATTTTGAAATACAATGTGGACAACCTGATCAGAGTTGACAGTTAAACTCTGAGGTATCCTATGACCATTTTGGTCAAGGGAATGAATTATATGGAAACTATATCTACATGGGTTCTAAGGATGTTGTTCTACATATTCGATCTATCCGACCGTCGGATACCATTGCTAGATGGTCAATTTGATTGATACGAAAATTTATTTCTATGCTACTGACTTAAGTTCAGACCTATGAGGTCACACACATTAGAGTTCATGATTTGATCAGATGATTGATCAACGATTAAGAATCGTTCTAGGGTTAAACGATCAATACGATTGACATTTAACCTAATGAAAGTGTTGCAGGAGGATCAATTAATAATTTGATTGCTAATTGACTTAATTTATTTAAGCAAAAGGGCTAAAATTAAGTCTAATTAAATATAATTTAATTAGATTTGGTTTGGGCTTGATTGGATCAAGTCCAATTGGTTTATTGGATAAGCCAAGTGTAAGAAAAAATTAGTCCTGGTTCAAATAAGACTTGGGTCAACCTAATTTTTAATTTGATTAAAAAATTAAATTAGATTTAAATCTAATTTAATCTAATTAAATTAAGTTTTTAATTAGATTAAGATCTATTTTAATTGGGTTGATTTGATTTTGGTTTGATTTGATTTGAGAAACCAAATTTGAATAAGTCATAGATTGAATCCTTGTAAGACTAGGATTCCACCTTACGCCACCTTAGCCCCCCATGCCCACTCTCTCTTATTTTGTGTGACAAAACCTTCTCTCCTAGGCCTTGACGCATGCCTAAAACTCTCCTCTCTTTCTCTCTTACATGGAATGTGGTTGTGGATCAAGTCAAAGTAGGAATTAGTTTGGATTTTAAATTCTATGAGATAGAGTTTTAGGAAACCAAAACTCATTCCTTATGGCATTGAGTTTATCCAAATTTTTTTTTGAGATTTTTATGGCTTTTATAATATATAATATGCACCCTTTACTAGTAGTCCATGGCAGAAAAAGGAGGGAATGCCCAAGAGTTGGGCGCCCCTTGTCTTGCCTTGTTTGGATAATCCTTGACTAGGTATTTGACCTAGATAAGGACTCTTCATATCTCTCTATTTAAAATAACTTTCTTTATAAACTTTTTGTAGAACATAGATCATTGAGAGACCTTTGGGGTGTCCAAAAATCATGGAGAAAGAGTCTTGGGGTGTGGAGATCTAATAGACAAAAAACTAGGTGTCTGGGTTAGAGCAAAGAGAAGAAGAAGAAGGTCTTCTTCTAAAGTAGCTGGGTTCATCTCTTCGCTTCCTCCGTCTATAAGCTTTCTGAGAGTGTCTCATCTAAAACTTCTTCTCTTACTTTTTATCTTTGAAAGAGTCCAAATCAAGAAGAAGGAGGCATCTGATCGACCATCGAAGAAGGATCAGCACAGTACTAGCATACTGTGCTGATTTTCTGGACCAGAACTTCTGATAGTGATTCGTGGGCTCGTGTGGACGATTCCTAGAGGTCGGACACATGTACGGCTTGCAACATCATCCTCAAGCCTGGATCAGCAAAGTTAGAACATCTAACTTGCAAGGTTATAGATCTGATCTATTATATTTTACATACATTAGATGTAGTATAGAAATATGTTGATATGATCAATATGTAGTTATTGCTCTTTATATTTTAATTTTTGATTTAATACCATGTAATAATTATGTAATAAGATCTTAGATCTATAGATTCTCTAATTTTATAAGATAAATTTTGATTTATTTTAGCCTTCTGCTGCTTGATTTTGAAAAAGTTTCGAGATTTAACCCTGAAACCCTAGATCTGGTTCCTTCAATTGGTATCAGAGCCTAGGTTGTTTATTACATGATTATTTATACATGCTTAGATTATTTTTTAGATTAAATATAATTTATAATCTGATTGTTAAATCTAAAATTAAAATTTTTAGATCAATCATGAACTGTAGGTTGTCCTGCTGTAAGGTTTACCCCTTATAGTACAAAGGTTATCCTAGTTCGTGTAGATCTATCTTTAATCATAAATTTGTTAGATGTGATCTAGATTAAATTTATGATTTATTAGATTTAAAAGATATTTAAATCTAAAATAAAATCTTTTTATTAACAATTTTCATGCAAAGAAACATCATATATTTGTTGGAAAAGGTGCAGGATTTTATGCATGAATTTCAAAATAATTTTTAAATATAATGCAGCAAAATATGTAAATTAAATAATTTAATCTATAAATACATGTAATAAAATTATTAAACACTATAATTAAGACCTATAACATGTCATATTATATTTATAAATCAGAAAATAAAAACTTTGGTATTGATTAAATCAATATCCTAGATCTAAAACAGTTTTAGATCTAAAACCTAGATTACATCTAGATAAGAGAAGAGATCAGATCTCTTACCTTCATGTGGATTGAGAACTCCATGGTTGATTTTCTTTGTTACCTTTAGAGCCATATATACGTCTGACCTCTATAGGTGATCCACACGAGGTTGCAACAAAATCAGAGATTCATCGAACGAAGATCCGCTCGAAGTGCTAGCTTCTTGCGGATCCCTCCAGATGGTTAATCTAAAAAATATTCTTTGGATATTTTGAACATTTTAAGAGATGAAGAATATGAGGAGAAATGAGGGAGAAGTCAAACCCTTTGACCTCCCTAAAATCAGAAATAATATGTAATAGAAAAAGGTCCTAAGAGAAGACAGATCTTCTCTTTTAGTACATCAATGATTGATGTCCTGAGAACATCTCTATGCTAGGACATGAGGAGATCTTCTCCTCTAGATGTTTGCTAAATTTTTAGATCTTATGATATCTAATTTTTCTCATAGAAAAATCTCATGATTTATGGAGAAGAAGGGTTCTAAAAGAAATCTTAAGAGAAGACCTTTTTTTTCTTCTTCTTCTCTCATCAGAACATGACCAGATCATGTCCAAAATTAGATCACCATGCTCCAACTCATTGGAGCACAGATCTGTTGGGAAATGTGTCTCAAAAAGCCAATCGTCAAGCTGTTGCTGGTTGAGCAACCAAGTATTGTAATTGATTTGTTAATAAATAAAATATATTTGGCATCTTCATCATAAGCTTTCATCTTCTAATGAACTCCGTTGTTATGATGAAGTCCTTAGGACTATTTAGATTCGATAAAGAGAAGATTTATCGATTAGTCCTTAAAACTGTTCACGACCAAATGATAGGCTGTTAATAAGGACGACAGCTTCTATCGAGCATAGGTCGCTGTAGGCCATATGGGTTGGTTGTCCTCTTAACCAAGGAGTGTAGAGACACTGGTATGGAATACAGGTGAGATATAAGGGTACATCATCATTGAACGTGACCAACTCCAGAGCATTCTGCTATCGAGAATATCTCTGATGGGATATAGGTATAAGTGTCCCTTAGACTTGAGATCGCCTCAGTGACTTGCAAGCAACTCACTGTGCTTTGGTACTGGACTAACTGAATTTCTAATTCAGGGACGGAAGGCTTCTGGGCACAGTCAAGTACTTGCGAAGTCAGAGTGTGATCGAGATGGGATTGACCACTCCAAGAGTTGGAGAAGAATGAGTCGCTGTATTTCAATTTAGCAAAACCTTGGCCAGGGTAATCCATCAGATGGATTTGATATTTTGAAATACAATATGGACAACCTGATCAGAGTTGACAGTTGAGCTCTGGGGTGTCTTATGATCATTTTGGTCAAGGGGATGAATTATATGAAAAACTATATCCGCATGGGTTCTAAGGATGTTGTTCTACACATTCGACCTATCCGGTCGTCGGGTACCATTGCTAGATGGTCACTTCGATTGGTATAAAAATTTGTTCCTATGCTACCGGCTTAGGTTCGGACCTATGAGGTCACACACATTAGAGTTCATGATCCGATCGGATGGTTGATCAACGATTAAGAATCATTATAGGGTTAAATAATCAATACGATTGACATTTAACCCAGTGCAAGTGTTGCAGGAGGATCGATTAGCAATTTGATTGCTAATTGGCTTAATTTGATTAAGCCAATGGGCTGAGATTAAGTCTAATTAAATATGATTTAATTAAATTTGGTTTGGGCTTGATTGGATCAAGTCCAATTGGTTTATTGGATAAGCCAAGAGCAAGGAAAGACTAGTCCTAGTTCAACTAGGACTTGGGTTAATCTAATTTCTAATTTGATTAGAAAATTAAATCAGATTTAAATCTAATTTAATCTGATTAAATTAGATTCTTAATTAGGTTAAGACCTATTTTAATTGGGTTGATCTAATTTTTATTTGATTTGGTTTGGGAAACCAAATTAAAACAAGTTATGAGACAGAATCCTAGTAGGACTAGGATTCCACCTTGCGCCACATAAACCTTCTCCACGCCCTCTCTCTTATTCAACGCCAATCTCCACTTATTTTGTGTGACAAAAGCCCTCTCCCAAATCTCTCCCACGTTCACAAAAGGTCTCCTCTCTTCTTTCTTACATGGAAGGTGGTTTGGATCAAATCTAAAAGGAATAAGTTTGGATTTCGAATTCTATGAGATAGAGTTTTAGAAATCCAAAACTCTTTCAATTTTGCACCGAATTTATCCAAATTTTTTTTGGAATTTTTGTGGCTTTTAGGGTTTACATTGTACACCCTTTTCTGGTGATCCATGCACGAAAATATGGAGGAGGTGCTCAAGAGTTGGGCATCCCTTAACTTGCCATGTTTGGATAAGCCTTGACTAGGTGTTTGACCTAGACAAGGACTCTATCATATCTCTCTATATAAGATGAGTTTCTTTGTGAAATTTGAGGGAGAGATAGATATTTGAGAGGCATTTATGCCATCGAAAAATCAGAGAGAAATACCTTTGGGTCGTAGAGATATAAAAGATGCAAGTTTGGGTGTCTAGAGAGAAAAACGTGAAGGAGAAGAGGGTCTTCTTCTTGGGTTTTTGTTTTCATATCTTTCCTCCCTCCATCTTGAGTTTTCTGAGAGTGTCTCAGATCTGAAACTCCTCCTTCTATTTTTTATCTTTGGAAGAGTCCAAATCAAGAAGAAGGAGGCACCTGATCAACCATCAAAGAAGGATCAGCGCAGTACTAGCATACTGTGCTGATTTTCTGAAGCAGGACTTCTGATCGAGATTCGTGGGCTCGTGTGGACGACTCCTAGAGGCCGAACGCATGTGCGGCTTGCAACATCATCCTTAAGCCCGGATCAGCGAGGTTAGAGTGTCTAACTTGCAAGGTAATAGATCTGATCTATTATTTAATACATACATTAGATGTAGCTAGTATAGAAACATGTTGATATGATCAACATGTAGTTCATACTATATTTATATATATTTTAATTTTTGATTTAATACTATGTAATAATCATGTAATAGGATCTTAGATCTAGGGATTTTCTGAACTTAGAAAATAAATTTTGATTTATTTTAGTCTTCCGCTGTATGATCTTGAAAAAGTTTCAAGATCTAACCCTGAAACCCTAGATCTGGTTCCTTCAATTGGTATCAGAGCCTAGGTTCTTTATTACATGATTATTTATACATGCTTAGATTATTTTTTAGATTAGATCTAATTTATTATCTGATTATTAAATCTGAAATTAAAATTTTAGATCAATCACAAACTGCAAGGTTGTCCTGCTGTAAGGTTTACCCCTTACAGTGCAAAGGTTGTCCTAGTTTGTGTAGATCTATCTTTAATCATAAATTTGTTAGATATGATCTAGATTAAATTTATGATTTATTAGATTTAAAAGATATTTAAATCTGAAATAAAATTTCTTTGTTAATAATTTTTATGCAAAGAAATTATTTAAAGTTGAAATTATTTCAATTACATGAACCTGTTTAGATTAGATCTAAAGTAGTTTCATGTTTATTTCACTTGCATCTTGATTATGAATCAAACATGCAATATGATTGGTAGAATCATATTGTAAAATTATTTTACAAATATAAAAATTATTTTTTGAAAAGCCGAACCCAACCCTCAGCCCAAAACTTAATTAAGAATTAAGAAGTTGTTTGATTAGGTTCTAGGATTGTGAATTGAAGAACCTAAGACACAAATCATAACACATTGGGTTAATGGGTTAGTGGAAATTAGGTCCATTAATTGGGTTAGACCTATGGTTATATTAAAGATGGACTTAATTAGAGAATTGACTAAATCTAATCAATTGTTGTCTTAGATTAGGTCAAGGATTCTCTAGATCAATTACAATAGTTGTAGTTGGTCAAGTCCATGTCTTTAACGAGAACCAAATGGACTTGATTCTTGGCTAAGCGGTCTAGCATGAACTGTTAGGTTGATCTAATCGAAACTAATTAAACCAGTTGGTGTCTAAGGTAAACCAGACCAGTGGTTT
>NC_025995.2:67208849-67310305 GCF_000442705.2 Elaeis guineensis | reverse complement strand
GATCATTTCACCTTGCAGGTATGATTCACAAACTAGATATGACTCAAAAGTCAACGGACTCAATAGCCCGAATTTCTTCAATTTGTTAACCCTGTCTTCTACTATATGACCTAGCCTTAGGGGCCACAGATACCTATCATTTAGACTATCTCTAGGCCTTTTAATTCCTATGGCATTCACATTTTTCTTGATATTAAATACAGATACATCAATATGTAGCTGATAGAGACCATTAATAAGAAAATTATTTGCAACTTTATTATTTTCATAAAATATGTTACAATGGTCCTTATGAAAGCTAATCACATAGCCTTCTTGTGCTAAACATGAAACAGAAATCAAATTCCTGCTTACTGCAGGCACATAATAACATCTCTAAGAACTAAATCTAATCCTAACGGTAATTGCAGAGGGTAGGTTCTCACGACCACAGGAGCGACTCTTGCTCCATTCCCGATGCGTAGGATCATATCCCCATCCCTCAGCCTCCTGCTCTCCTCAAGACCCTGTATAGAAGTGCACAAATGAGCACTAGAACCAGAGTTAAGTACCCAACTAGATGCAGAGGAAACCATAAGATTAGATTCTATAACGAGCATTCCTCCAGAAGGACCATCCTTTTATTCTTCAGGGTGGTCAGGTACTGAGGATAGTTCTGCTTCCAATGGCTGTCTGAATTGCAGTGAAAATATTTTTCTTTTTCATCAACCTTCTTCTTCGGTTCCGTCTTCTTCTTCTTCCCATCCACCTTCTGCTACTTCGCAAACTTCTTCTTCTTTCCAAAAAGCTTTCTCTTGGAAGAAGTCCGCTCCACAGTAAGGACTGAGCCTTTTGAACCCTTCAAAGAAAGCTCAGCCGTAACCAACATATTCATTAACTCAGCCAAGGTACACTGTATCTTATGCATATGAAAGTTCATGATGAACTGACCATATGCATCAGACAAGGATTGAAGGATCACATCAATCTGAAAATTCCTGTCTAAGATGACACCGAGGTTCTCAAGCTCCTCAAGATCCTTGATCATTGTCAAATAATGATCTTGGACTGACTGCCCACCACACATTTTAGCCTTAAAATATCTTTGGCAGACTTGATACTTGGCTGCGCGACTTTGTTCACCAAACAACTCTTGTAGGTGAGCCAACATTTGGCAGGTAGTCATAATGTTCTCATGCTGGCGCTATAAGTCATCAGACATGTACCCAACATGTAGTACCTGGCTTTATTATCGTCATCCGTCACTTTTTCAGAGACGCTCTCTGTTCAGCAATCGGACGTACTGGCATGGCAGGTGGGTCCTGGTCCAAGATATGAGTCAGTTTCTCAGAACCCAGAATAATTCTGTAGTTCCTTAACCAATCCTTGAAATTAGGTCTAGTCAATCTGTGGGTGTCTAGTATTTTGGTCAGGGGGTTGGACGCAGACATGTTTCCTATAGAGAGTCAAAATTTCTAGTTAGATTTTGTAATCAGACTTAACCAATTTATTTAGGGATTTTATTTTTAAATAAATTAGGCTCCACTATTTTCTCAGATCCCTACACTCCTTAGGTAGAGATGTAAAATCTCCGTGATTAGTGATTTCCAATAGATGGTGCGGTCTCACGACTGGCTCACCACCTCACCTAACAGTTATTGGTGATGGGTCAACCGATGAGTGGACAACTCTTGTCCAATGATTCTCTAATCATGGTGCACCCAAAACTTGATCTCTAATTCAGGAAGCTCATCATGCCCGAATATTGCTCCAATCCTTAGTTATGTCAGACCCACCATTTGCACGAGCTAGATTTCTGATTGGATCCCTCACCGTATCCAAATATTGAGCACAACCCATCCTCTAATCCGTAGCATCCAATGCCTAATGGACATGGTTGCATCTTCCCAGTGCAATTGAGCCACTGTAACCAGTCGAGAACAATCAACCCGGGATGGGCCCGCACATCCACAATGGTGGAGACCTTAGACTTAATATTTTCTTAGAGAGATTTGATTTAGGTCTCATTAAACTTGTCTTGACATAGTCATAACAATTATGACTAACCTAGTGACATGGGCTAGCACGAATTGTTAGCCACCTAAAATCAGAACTGGGTCGACACATATGGCCAGATAAGTGAGATCGGTGGGAGGGATATGCCATTAACTTGACAAGAACGCATTCGAGTCGAGTAGCTCCCAATTAAAAATCAGTCGATCGCATCTGTCCAACTTACCTTAGACACCAAATTGTCAAACCAGAACCAATTGGATTAGTCTACAATCCAGCTCTAACCACTGAGCCAAATTAGGTCTTAACTTGATCGAGTCACATATGAATGTGATTCGACCTTGACCTAGACTTAATCCCATTAGGTTGGTCAATTATTAGCTTTCATGATCCCACCTAACCAACTTTTGATTCGGTTTGATCAACCACTAGACCTAATTGAGCTACCCAAGTCCGAACCCAATTTTATGAAAATGACCTAAATCTGAAATTCTCAATTTTAGACCTAATTTAATTTCATAATCTTAATTCATTAATTAAGTCTTGGGTTCATAAACAAAATATGTAAAATAAATCTTAGGATTTCAGGATCTAAGATTTTGCAGAAAAGTAAGTTTGATTTCTGATTAAGGATGAACGCGCAGCACCCCTACACGCTATAAGAACACCCCATTGAATGGAGGAGAGGGTCTTAAATCCTACATTATTCTTATGATCGGACGGCCATGAGAACATCTTAATCAAAAATATTGATTTAACTACAAAACTAGTTAGATCTAAGTTACATATATAATTTCAGATCTAACTTATACATGCTTTGCATACATTTCATGTATTAAAATCTAATCTAATTAGTATGCTTTCAGATTCGATACATCACATGTAACATCTGAAAAATAAAATTTAAATTGAACTATTCAATATAAAATCTATTCTAGACAGTTACTAGAATAATTCTACAACTAGTCTAGGCATGCAGCAGATCAATCTTATGAATTAATTAAATTTTATTTTTTATTTTTTGATCTGAATATAAAATTTATAATATCAAAAAATAGAAAATAAATTAGATCTAATTTATATTTTAATCACATTAAAATATAAAACTTTAAGACTATTCATAGTTTAAACTATTCCTAGTCTAGTCATGCATCTCATACATGTTAGATCTGCTTAGATTTAATTTTATTTTTTTGATTTCAGATCCAATCATATCTGATGTGACATCTAAAATTCATTAATATCAGATAAATAAAAATAAAAATCAGATCTACATTAGATTTGAAATAGAGCCATCAACTGGCTCTGATACCAGTTGAAAGAAAAACCATCTTTTTCCTTGTAGGATCTTTCAGATCTTATGAGATCTGGGGTAGAATATTTTAAAAAAAAATTATCTTATTTATTTTAGATCTAAGATCTATTAGATCTAATTTTATTATCTAATATTTAATCTAAAATTAAATCTAAAACTTGAGAATTAGAGAAATATCTCTAGGAAACTAGATTACCCTGTAGATGATCGCAGCAATGCCCGAGATTCAAAAATAGCCACCAGTCACCTATTCTCTATCGGTATCTACTTGAGTAGGATCGAGATCATCTTCTCTTCATAAATCTTTCTCCAAAAATCAGATCTAGATCTGATCTACAAGATCTTCAAAAGATCTTCTGAAGCTGGAGCAGCAGCTTCTCGACAAATCCTGCAGCCTTCTGATCAGGGAGCCACCACACCTTGGACAAGCACCAGATGGATGCCCAACCTCTTGGACAGAAGAGGGGAGAGAGAGGAGTAGAGGGGCATGGAGAAGTGGAGGGGTTTCATGTTTTTACTGGATATTGAGCAGATTCTCTAAACCCTAGGCGCAAATAGGGTTTAAATAGACCCTGCTGTGCCATGCAGTGCCACATCATTTGACCAATCAAAAAATTCTAATTAATTATAAAAAATTTTGATTGATGGAGTGATGTCATATGATCATATCAGATAAAAACCCACCAAACTCTCCTACTATTGGCACCAACACTGGATAAACACAATGAGATTGGTGCCCAACAATTTGAGTGATCAAGGCATAGAGTCCTCATCTCATGGGACTCTATCCTTATCCACTTGGGGTGCACGCCCAATCTAATCTTGGCACCCACTTTGAGGCCTAATTTAGTAGGTGGACACTTCACAAAAACTCTCCAATGACCTCTTTCCAAGTGGCCTTCAGTTCAAGATCCATAAGTCAACGTTTGACCGATGTCCTAAAACAAAAATGGTAGGTGACAGGAATTGACAGGTGTTGTCTTAAATTCATCTCATGAATTAAGACAAGATTTTTTTGAGCTGGACTGACTCTAGTCAGACTGAGAGAAATCTTTTCAAGGTTCTCTAGGTGAGTCAAATCACATTTGGCTCAGTCGAGATGAAAAAGATTGCACGAGGAGAAAGTTAGGCTCAATCGTGTGCTAGCACGATTTTCTTTGACCTAATTGGATCTAATCCAAATCAATCGAACTGGGCTAGCTCAATTGATGACATCCAGAACCTAACCTTATTTGTGTGCCCAGTTAGGTTCATTTTCGTATGGTAATGAGATATGTCGTGATCTCATCATCGACATCATCGAAACTCCTTTCGATGGACCAGAACTCTTCTGATTCAGACAATTAGAATGATCGATCATCAAGATCATTCTAATTGCTCCCAAAATCCATCAATGACACCTAGCAGTATATAGTGGCAATCCATCAGAAATAAAGGCAAACCTCTCAGTGCAGCTACCTGTGTGATTGAGTTCTTCTATCATGAGTCCCGACTGAATTAGGGTTAAGGTGAACTCGTCAAACCCAACATCAGTCATATGAATCAATCGATCAACCAAGTTGATGTGAAACCTCAATCAAAATTTTTTCTATTATTTCACTCTGCTATGGCCATGGGCTTAAGGACTCGATCTTTCGATCATCATAGGACTACTCCTCTCATCTATCAAGGTTGATAGATCCCATCTTGGTGCGACTTGGTTCCTACAATGAATATGCTACAGCCAACATACACCTCAAGGTTCTGAATGGTAGGAGATCGAGTTATGGTGTAGTCAAACTATAACACACTCAAGGTGAACTGTCGATGCATCTCAGGTCAAAGAACTAGACACACAGCTGCAACATCGAGCTAGTCATCGATGAGAAGGTAGACTTCCTTATGACTGCTCGAGGTGGTCATGCTCAGTACTCTCGTTCTCAATGAATACCTGTACTCTTACTTCGGTGTCTTCACACCATAGACTCAAGACTCATCTATCCTAAGGAAGCGATCATACACCAGCCTTTTGGATCGATCACCATCCTCGTGATGATCCTATGGTCAGGAGCTGTTTATGAGTTAGTTATGTAAATTCATGCCTTAAATTTCCAACTCTTGAAAATATGAATTAATATTTCTACTAACTCAAAGGATGTATCACAGACATAATGTACACAATGTGATAGTAGAATAACCATTTTATTCATTTATAGTCAAAATTATAAATTTGCCCTTACATTTGTACAGGAATGTGTCAGCCAATCTAGCATCTAGGGCACACATCTAACAGCCACATTGTCTGTGGGGCGACTCTCTTAACCTCAACATAATCTTTTCTGAGGTAATCATAGATCAGATGGAATTGCCGCTCGATATGCTTAGACTACTGGTGAGACCTTGCTCTTTAGCTAGGGCTATGGTGCCATTATTATCGCAGTAAAGAGGGATGGCATCCGATGACATCACTTTAAGCTCTATGGCAAACTTCTTGTACCAGAATGCCTCCTTCATAGCTTTCGATGTAGCAATATACTCCGCCTCCATGGTGGAATCAGCAATCACCATTTGCTTGAAACTCTTCCAGCTAACTGCACCACCATTGCAAATGAACAGACTCCAGATGTCGACTTTCGATCATCTATATCAGACATAAAGTCTGAGTCTGTAAATCCCTGAACCTGGAGTTCTCCATTCTCAAAGACTAAAACATATCCTTAGTCCTTCTCAAGTACTTAAGGATACATTTCATAAAATCCAGTGCTCTTCGCCTGGATTCGACTGATATCTGCTTGTGACACTCACAGCATGGGCTATATCAGGTCGTGTACATAGCATGGCATACATGAGGCTCCCTATTGGAGCATAAGGGATCTTGCTCATGCGTTCAATCTCCTCAGGTGTTCTAGGGCACATCTTCTTGGAGAGATAAATGCCATGTCTAAAAGGTACTAAACCTCTTTTGGAGTTTTTCATGCTAAACCTTTTTAGCACCTCTTCTATGTACATCTTCTGTGAAAGTCCCAGCATCCTATTTGGTCTATCTCTATAGACCTTAATACCTAGTATAAAAGATGCCTCTCCTATATCTTTCATAGAGAACTCCTTAGACAACCATATTTTGACTGAGATCAATATGAAAATATCATTTCCAATTAGGAGGATGTCATCTACGTACAGTATAAGAAAGACAACTCGCTCTCGCTGACCTTCTTGAATACACATGGTTCTCCTCATTCTTGATGAAACCAAACATTTTGATCACATCATTGAAACGAGTATTCCAACTCCGAGATGCTGCTTAAGTCCATAAATAGACCTTTGCAGCTTGCAGATCTTGTGATCATCATCACTGGATGTAAACCAAACGGTGTTCCATATAGATATCTTCCTCAAGATATCCATTTAAGAATGTCATTTTCACGTCCATCTGCATATTTTATAATCGAAATAGGCTGCAACAGCAAGCAATATGCAGATGATTTTTAGCATGGCTACGGGCGAAAAGGTGTCCTGATAGTCAATGCCTTCACGTGACAATAATCTTTCGCTACGAGCCTAGCCTTGAATGTCTCCACATTCCCATCTACACCTATCTTTCTCTTGAAGATCCATTTACACTAATAGGTACAATACCTTCAAGTGGATCTACCAAGGTCCAGACTTGGTTTGAGTACATCGAGTCAATTTCTTATCTCATTCCTCTAACCATTTCTCAGAGTTGATATCTCATATCGCCTCATCATAGGTCTTGGGGTCATCACCATGAGCCCCATTTCCTGTGAGGAATATTTTCTCTACATCCTCTTATATGGTACCTAAGTACCTTTCAGGAGGACAAAAACTCTAGTCGATTTATGAGGTAGAAGAGGTTGTGTTAGGACTGGTTCAAATTAATTTGGTTCCTCAGGTTCTTTAGCTCGTTGCTCTTGGGAGACATTCTTCTTGAGTTAATTATTCTTCTGATGCCACTATCTTGAATAAACTATTTTTCAAAAAAAATAGCATGTTGATTCACAATCACATTGTGATCTTCCAGAATATAGAAATAGTATCCTAATGACTCTTTAGGATATCCTATGAACCGAGCTCTAAAAGATCTGAACTCTAACTTGTCCACCTGCTGTCTCTTGACATGAGCCGACAATCCCAAATTTTGAGATGACTCAGACTTGGCTTCTTACCATGCCATATCTCATACGGTGTGGTAGAAATAGTTTTAGAGGAAACCCTATTCAATACATATATTGTTGTCATGAGACAATATCTCCAAAGAAACTCAGGAAGGTCCGTGAAGCTCATCATGGAACAGACCATATCTAATAGGGTCCGGTTCCTCCGTTCTAAAATTTCATTGAGTTGTGGTATTTCAGGTGAAATCCATTGAGAGATATACCATTGTCCTTAAGATAGTCTAGGAATTTTGACTAAGGTATTCACCTCCTCGATCTGATCGAAGAACCTTAATGGGCTTTTCTGTTTGTTTTTCTACTTCATGTCTAAATTTTTTGAACTTTTAAAGACTTCAGACTTGTGTTTCATTAGAAATACATATCCGTACCTAGACATATCATCGGTGAAGGTAATGAAGTAGACATAGTTGCCTCTAGTCGGCACATCAAATGGGCCGCATACATCTGTATGTACTAGGACAAGTAGGTCTGTGGCCCTTTCTCCATGTCCTGTAAAAGGGAGCTTGGTCATTTTGCCTTGTAGGCATGATTCACAAACTGCATATAACTCGAAAGTCAACGGACTCAATAGCCTGAATTTTTTTAATTTGTTAACCCTATCTTCCGCTATATGACCTAGCCTTAGGTGCCACAGATACCTATCATTTAGACTATCTCTAGTCCTTTTAATGCCCATGGCATTCACATTTTGCTTGATATGAAATACAGATACATCAATATGTAGCTGATAGAGACCATTAATAAGAAAATCATTTGCAACTTTATTATTTTCATAAAATATATTACAATGGTTCTTATAAAAGCTAATCACATAGCCTTCTGGTGCTAAACATGAAATAGAAATCAAATTCCTGCTTGCTGCTGGCACATAATAACAATCTCTAAGAACTAAATCTAATCCTAACGGTAATCGCAGAGGGTAGGTTCCCACGGCCACAACAGCAACTCTTGCTCTGTTCCTGATGCATAGGATCATATCCCCATCCCTCAGCCTCCTGCTCTCTTTAAGACCCTGCATAGAAGTACACAAATGAGCACTAGAACTAGAGTCAAGTACCCAACTGGATGCAGAGAAAATCGTAAGATTAGATTCTATAATGAGCATTCCTCCAGAAGGACCATCCTTCTTGTTCTTCAGGATGGCCAGGTACTGAGAACAGTTTCGCTTCCAATGATCATCTGAATTGCAGTGAAAATATTTTTCTTTTTTAGCAGCCTTCATCTTCGATTCTGTCTTCTTCTTCTTCCCATCCACCTTCTGCTTCTTTGCAGACTTTTTTTTCTTTTCAAAAGACTTTCTCTTGGAAGAAGTCCGCTCCACAGTAAGGACTGAGCCTTCTAAATTCTTTAAAAAAATCTCAGTCGTAACCAACATGTTCATTAACTCAGCCAAGGTACACTGCATCTTATGCATATAGAAGTTTATGATAAACTAACCATATGCATCAGACAAAGACTGAAGGATCACATCAATCTAAAAATTTCTGTCTTAGATGACACCGAGCTTCTCAAGCTTCTCAATATCCTTGATCATTGACAAACAATGATCTTGGACTGACTGCCCATCATGCATTTTAGCCTTAAAAAATCTTTGGCAAACTTGATACTTCACTGCATGACTTTGTTCACCAAACAACTCTTGTAGGTGAGCCAACATTTGGCGGGTAGTCATAATGTTCTCATGCTGGCGCTGCAAGTCATTAGACATGGCACCCAACATGTAGTACTTGGTTTTGTTATCGTCATCCGTCCATTTTTCAGAGATGCTCTCTGTTCAGCAGTCAGACATGCTGGTATGGCAGGTGAATCCTGATCCAAGACATGAGTCAATTTCTTAAAACTCAGAATAATTCTGTAGTTTCTAACCGATCCTTGAAATTGGGTCCAGTCAATCTGTGGGTGTCTAGTATTTTGGTCAGAGGGTTGGACGCAGACATGTTTCCTGTAGAGAGTCAAAAGTTTCTAGTTAGATTTTGTAATCAGACTTAACCAATTTGTTTAGGAGTTTCATTTTTAAATAAATTAGGCTCCTACTATTTTTTCAGATTTCTACACTCCCTAGGTAGAGATGTGAAAATTTTTGTGATTAGTGATTTCTAGTGGGTGGTGCGGTCTCATCGACTGGCTCACCACCTCACCTAACATTTATTGGTGATGAGTCAACTGATGAGTGGACAACTCTTGTACAATAATTCTCTAATCATGGTGTGCCCAAAACTTGGTCTCTAATTTATGAAGCTCACCGTATCTGGAATATTGCTCCAATCCTTAGTTAAGTCAGACCCACCATTTGCACGAATTAGATTCTTGATTGGGTCCCTCACCGTATCTGAAATATTGAGCACAACCCATCCTCTAATTCATAGCATCCAATGCCTAATGGACATAGTTGTGTCTTTCCGATGCAACTGAGCCACTATAACTAGTCGAGAACAATCAACCTCGGGAAGGGCCCGCACATCAACAATGGTGGAAGACCTTAAACTTAATATTTTCTTAGGAAGATTTGATTTAGGTCTCATTAAACTTGACTTGATATAGTCATAACAATTATGACTAACCTAGTGACATGGGTTAGCTCAAATTGTTAGCCATCACAAATCAGAACTGGGTCGACATATATAGCCAGGTAAGTGAGACCAGTGGGAGGGATATGCCATTAACTTGACAAGAACGTATTTGAGTCGAATAGCTCCCAATTAAAAATTAGTCGATCGCATCTGTCCAACTTATCTTAGACACCAAATTATCGAACCATAACTAATTGGGTTAGCCCACAATCTAGGTTCTAACCACTGAGCCAAATTAGGTCTTAACTTGATCGAGTCACGTATGAATGTGATTCAACCTTGACCTAGACTTAATCCTATTAGGCTGGTCAATTATTAGCTTTCATGATCCCACCTAACCAACTTTTGATTCGATTTGATCAACCGCTAGACCTAATTGAGCTACCCAAGCCTGAACCCAACTTTATGAAAATGGCTTAGATCTAAAATTCTCAATTTTAGACCTAATTTGATTTTATAGGCTTAATTCATTAATTAAGTCTTGGGTTTATAAACAAAATATATAAAATAAATCCTAAGGTTTCAGGATCTAGGGTTTTGTAGAAAAGTAAGTTTGATTTCTGATTAAGGATGAACACGCAGCACCCCTACACACCATAAGAACATCCCATTGAATGGAAAGAGAGTTTCTTAAACCCTACTTTATTCTTATGACCGGACGGCCATGAGGAACACCTTAATCAGAAATATTAATTTAACTACAAAACTAGTTAGATCTAAGTTACATATCACATATATAATTTCAGATCTAACTTATACATGCTTTGCATACATCTCATGTATTAAAAACTGATCTAATTAGCATGCTTTCAGATCTGATACATCACATGCAACATCTGAAAAGTAAGATTTAAATTGAACTATTCAATATAAAATCTATTCTAGACAGTTACTAGAATAATTCTACAACTAGTCTAGGCATGCAATAGATCAATCTTATGAATTAATTAAATTTTATTTTCTATTTTTTGATCTGAATATAACATTTATAATATCAAAAAATCAGAGAATAAATTAGATCTAATTTATATTTTAATCATATTAAAATATAAAACTTCAAGACTATTCATAATTTAAACTATTCCTAGTCTAGTCATGCAGCTCATACATGTTAGATCTACTTAGATTTAATTTTAAATTTTTTGATTTCAGATCCAATCATATCTTATGTGATATCTAAAATCCATTAATATCAGATAAATAAAAATAAAAATTAGATCTAAATTAGATCTGAAATAGAGCCATCAATCTGGCTCTGTTACCAGTTGAAGAAAAAATTAGCTTTTTTCTTGTAGGATCTTCCAAATCTAATGAGATCTGGGGCAGAATATTTTAAATAAAAATTATCTTATAATATTTTAGATCTAAGATCTATTAGATTTTATTCTTATTATCTGATATTTAATCTAAAATTAAATTCAAAATCATGAGGCATAGAGAAATACCTCTAGGGTAACTAGATTACCCTGTAGATGATCGCAGCAATGCCCGAGGTTCTAAAATAGCCACACAGTCGTCTGGCCTCTATCGATATCCACTCGAGTAGAATCTGGATTATCTTTTCCTTGCAAATCTCTACTCTAAAAATTAGATCTGGATCTGATCTGGAAGATCTTCAAAAGATCTTCTGAAACTGGAGCAGTAGCTTCTTGATAAATCTCTGTAGCCTTCTGATCAGGGAGCCACCACGCCTTGGACAAGCACCAGATGGATGCCCAACTTCTTGGACATGAAGAAGGGAGAGAGAGGACTAGAGGGGGCATAGAGAAGTGGAGGGATATCAGACTTTTGCTGAGTATTAAGCAAATTCTCTAAACCCTATGCGTAGACAGGGTTTAAATAGATCCTGCTGCGCCATGCAGTGTCACATCATTCGACCAATCAAAAAATTCTAATTAATTTTAAAAAAAATTTAATTGGTGGAGTGATGTCATCTGATCATATCAGATAAAAACCCCACCAAACCCTCCTACTGTTGGTGCCAACACTAGATAAACACAGTGAGATTGGCGCCCAACAGTTTGAGTCGATCAAGGCATAGAGTCCTCATCTCATGGGACTCTATCCTTATCCACTTGGGGTGCACGCCCAATCTGATCTTGGTGCCCACTTTGAGGCCTAATTTTACAGGTGGACACTTCATAAAAACTCTCCAATGACCTCTTGCCAAGTGGCCTTCAGTTCAAGATCCATAAGTCAACGTTTGACCGATGTCCTAAAATGGAAATGGCAGGTGACAGGAATTGGCAGGTGTTATCTTAAATTCATCTCATGAATTAAGATAAGACTTTTCTTAGCTGAACTGGCTCCAGTCAGACTAAGAAAAATCTTCTCAAGGTTCTCTGGATGAGTCAAATCATATTTGGCTCAGTCAAGATGAAAAAGATTGCACGAGGAGAAAGTTAGGCTCAATCATATGCTAGCACGATTTCCATGAACCTAATTGGATCTAATCCAAATTAATCGAACTGGGCTAGCTCAATTGATGACATCCAGATCCTAACTCTTATTTGTGTGATGCAGTTAGGTTCATTTTCGTATGATAATGAGACATGTCATGATCTCATCATCGACATCATCGAAACTCCTTTCGATGGATCAGAACTCTTCTGATTCAGACAATTAGAATGATCGATCATCAAGATTATTCTAATTGCTCCTAAAATCCATCAGTGATACCTAGCAGTATATGGTGGCAACCCATCAAAAATGAAGATGAACCTATCGGTGCAGCTACCTGTGTGATTGATTTTTTCTATCATGAGTCCCGACTGAATTAGGGTTAAGGTGAACTCGTCAAACCCAACATCAGTCATGTGAATCAATCGTTCGATCCAAGTTCGATATGAAACCTTAATGGAAAACTCTTTTTCATTATTTCACTCTGCCATGGTCATGGGCTTATGAACTCGATCTTTCGATCATCATAGGACTACTCTCATCTACCGAGGTTGATAGATCCCATCTTGGTGCGACTTGGTTTCTACAATGAATATGCTACAGCCAACATGCACCTCAGGGTTTTGAATGGCTAGAAGATCGAGTTATGGTGTAGTCAAACTATAACACACTCAAGGTGAACTATCGATGCACCTCAAGTCAAAGAACAGGACACATAGCTACAGCATCGAGCTAGTCATCGACGAGAAGGTAGACTTCCTTATGACTGCTCGAGGTGGTCACGCTCAGTACTCTCGTTCTCAATGAATACCTGTACTCTCACTCTGGTGTCTCCACACCATAGACTCAAGACTCATCTATCCTAAGAAAGTGATCGTACACCAACCTTCCAGATCGATCACCATCCTCGTGATGATCCTATGGTCAGGAGCTGTTTATGAGTTAGTTATGTAAATTCATGCCTTAAATTTCCAACTCTTGAAAATATGAATTAACATTCCTACTAACTCAAAGGATGTATCACAGACATAATGTATACAATGTGATAGTAGAATAATCCTTTTATTCATTTATAATCAAAATTATAAATTTACCCTTACATTTGTACAGGAATGTGTCAGCCAATCTGGTATCTAGGGCGCACATCTAACATAAAGTTGCCATCCCATATGATAAATATAAGGCATCTAAAATTTGTAGTTTTTTGATAGAGAAAGCAGAGAAGAAAGAGGATGGCATGGGTGGTTTGAGGCACCAATATCCTTGGAGGAGAGTCTTCAATCAAGAGATCAAAAATTGGTGTCTTGTAGAAATAAAAAGGTAAGAGAGAAGATTATTTTCTCTTATTATTTTTTTTCAGATTATTCTCTCTTTATTTTATATTTTTATGTGATAAAATTTGAGAGAGAAAGAGGGATGGCATGGTGGATCTGTGCTCCAATGAGTTGGAGCATGGTGATCTAATTTTGGACATGATCTGGTCATGTTCTGATGAGAGAAGAAGAAGAAAAAAAAGGTCTTCTCTTAAGGTTTCTTTTAGAACCCTTCTTCTCCATAAATCATGAGATTTTTCTATGAGAAAAATTAGATATCATAAGATCTGAAAATTTAGCAAACATCTAGAGGAGAAGATCTCCTCATGTCCTAGCATAGAGATGTTCTCAGGACATCAATCGTTGATGTACTAAAAGAGAAGATCTATCTTCTCTTAGGACCTTTTTCTATTACATATTATTTCTGATTTTAGGGAGGTCAAAGGGTTTGACTTCTCCCTCATTTCTCCTCATATTCTTCATCTCTTGAAATATTCAAGAGATCCGAAGAATATTTTTTAGATTAACCATCTGGAGGGATCTGCAAGAAGCTAGCACTTCGAGCGGATCTTCGTTCGATGAATCTCTGATTTTGTTGCAACCTCGTGTGGATCACCTATAGAGGTCAGACGTATATATGGCTCTAAAGGTAACAAAGAAAATCAACCATGGAGTTCTTAATCCACATGAAGGTAAGAGATCTGATCTCTTCTCTTATCTAGATGTAATCTAGGTTTTAGATTTAAAACTGTTTTAGATCTAGGATATTGATTTAATCAATACCAAAGTTTTTATTTTCTGATTTATAAATATAATATGACATGTTATAGGTCCTAATTATAGTGTTTAGTAATTTTATTACATGTATTTATAGATTAAATTATTTAATTTACATGTTTCGCTGCATTATATTTAAAAATTATTTTGAAATTCATGCATAAAATCCTGCACCTTTTCCAACAAATATATGATGTTTCTTTGCATGGAAATTATTAATAAAAAGATTTTATTTTAAATTTAAATATTTTTTAAATCTAATAAATCATAAATTTAATCTAGATCACATCTAACAAATTTATGATTAAAGATAGATCTAAATGAACTAGGATAACCTTTGCACTATAAGGGGTAAACCTTACAGCAGGACAACCTACAGTTCGTGATTGATCTAAAAATTTTAATTTTAGATTTAACAATCAGATTATAAATTAGATTTAATCTAAAAAATAATCTAAGCATGTATAAATAATCATGTAATAAACAACCTAGGCTCTGATACCAATTGAAGGAACCAGATCTAGGGTTTTAGGGTTAGATCTCGAAACTTTTTCAAAATCAAGCAGCAGAAGGCTAAAATAAATTTATCTTATAAAATTAGAGAATCTATAGATCTAAGATCTTATTACATAATTATTACATGGTATTAAATCAAAAATTAAAATATAAAGAGCAATAACTACATGTTGATCATATCAATATATTTCTATACTACATCTAATGTATGTAAAATATAATAGATCAGATCTATAACCTTGCAAGTTAGATGTTCTAACTTTGCTGATCCAGACTTGAGGATGATGTTGCAAGCCGTACATGTGTCCGACCTCTAGGAGTCATCCACACGAGCCCACGAATCACTATCAGAAGTCCTGGTCCAGGAAATCAGCACAGTATGCTAGTACTGTGCTGATCCTTCTTCGATGGTCGATCAGATGCCTCCTTCTTCTTGATTTGGACTCTTTCAAAGATAAAAAGTAGGAGAAGGAGTTTTAGATGAGACACTCTCAGAAAGCTTACAGACGGAGGAAGCAAAGAGATGAACCCAGCTACTCTAGAAGAAGACCTTCTTCTTCTTCTCTTTGCTCTAACCCAGACACCTAGTTTTGTGTCTATTAGATCTCCACACCCCAAGACTCTTTCTCCTTGATTTTTGGACACCCCAAAGGTCTCTCAACGATCTATGTTATACAAAATGTTTATAAAGAAATTTATTTTAAATAGAGAGATATGAAGAGTCCTTATCTAGGTCAAATACCTAGTCAAGGATTATCCAAACAAGGCAAGACAAGGGGTGCCCAACTCTTGGGCATTCCCTCCTTTTTCTGCCATGGACTACTAGTAAAGGGTGCATATTATATGTTATAAAAGCCACAAAAATCTAAAAAAAAAATTTGGATAAACTCAGTGCCATAAAGAATGAGTTTTGATTTCCTAAAACTCTATCTCATAGAATTTAAAATCCAAACTAATTCCTACTTTGACTTGATCCACAACCACATTCCATGTAAGAGAGAAAGAGAGGAGAGTTTTAGGCATGCGTTAAGGCCTAGGAGAGATGGTTTTGTCGCATAAAATAAGAGAGAGTGGGCATGGGGGGATAAGGTGGTGCAAGGTGGAATCCTAGTCTTACTAGGATTCAATCTATGACTTATTCAAATTTGGTTTCTCAAATCAAATCAAACCAAAATCAAATCAACCCAATTAAAATAGATCTTAATCCAATTAAGAACTTAATTTAATTATATTAAATTATATTTAAATCTAATTTAATTTTTTAATTGAATTAGAAATTAGATTGACCCAAGTCTTATTTGAACCAGGACTAGTTTTTTCTTGCACTTGGCTTATCCAATAAACCAATTGGACTTGATCCAATCAAGCCCAAACTAAATCTAATTAAATTATATTTAATTAGACTTAATTTTAGCCCTTTTTCTTAAATAAATTAAGTCAATTAGCAATCAAATTATTAATCGATCCTCCTGCAACGATTCTTAATCGTTGATTAATCATCTGATCGAATCTTGAACTCTAATGTGCGTGACCTCATAGGTCTGAACCTAAGTCGGTAGCATAAAAATAAATTTTTATATCAATTGAATTGACCATCTAGCAATGGTACCCGACGGTCGGATAGATCGAATGTGTAGAACAACATCCTTAGAACCCATGTAGATATAGTTTCCATATAATTTATTCCCTTGACCAAAATGATCATAGGATACCTCAGAGTTTAACTGTCAACTCTGATCAGGTTGTCCACATTGTATTTCAAAATATCTAATCCATCTGATGGATTATCCTGGCTAAGATTTTGCTAAATTGAAATACAGCGACTCATTCTTCTCCAACTCTTGGAGTGGTCAATCCCATCTTGATCACACTCCAACTTTGCAAGTACTTGACTATGCCCAGAAGCCTTTCATCATAGAATTAGAAATTCAGTTAGTCCAGTATCAAAGCATAGTGAGTTGCTTGCAAGTCACTGAGGCGATCTCAGGTCTAAGGGACACTTATACCTATACCCCATCAGAGACATTCTCGACAGTAGAATGCTCTGGAGTTGGTCACGTTCAATGATGATGTACCCTTATATCTCACCTATATGCCATATCAGTGTCCCCACACTCCTTGGTTAAGAGGACAACCAACCCATATGGCCTACAGTGATTTATACTCGATAGAAGCTGTCGTCCTTATTAACAGCCTATCATTTGATCATGAACAATTTTAAGGACTACTCGATAAATTCTCTCTTTATCAAACCTAAATAGTCCTAAGGACTTCATTACAACAATGGAGTTCATTAGAAGATGAAAACTTATGATGAAAATGCTAAAAATATATTTTATTTCTTAACAAATCAATTACAATATAAGGTTGCTCAATCGTTAACAGACTGATGATTGACTTTTGGGATATATTTTCTAATATTAAGTTATGGGTCAAACGAGATTGAAGAGTTGACTATGTCTAGCTAGCACTACACATGAGGTTCAGGTTCAATCTTGGGGATGAACAGTTTTTGATCTATGATCCAAGAAGCCTATGAGAGATTGGATTAAAGTATTAATTAATTTTAGATTAGATCTGAATTAATTAGACTTAATTAGGTTCAAAATTTCAAGTTAGACTTGGTCCTAAAATCCTAAACAATTTAGGATTGACAGTCTTTCAAAATTATTTCAAACCAGCTTCGAGTTGAATTCGAATTAGATTCTTTTTAAATGAGAAACCTTGAGTTCTATTTCCACTAAGACTCTCTCACTCCTTGGCTGACTAGCTCTTGATATGGTGCTAGTTGTGGGCCATCCCACATGGGTGCAAAGTGGGTGCCAATCCTTTCTCATGTAGGAGTCCTTCTTTGATAAGTAGTGGACTGATTTAAAGCGTGTTTGAATTAAGAGTCCTATATTTATTGGGTCATGAGAATTATCTATAAATAGAGAGGATCTCTACCTATGGATGCATAATAACAGGAGAGAGCATAGAAAGAGAGAGAGGCATGGTGAGCTAGTGGGCGTCCCCTTTGGCGTGCTCTCCCTCCTTGCCGTCCCTCTTCTCCAAGGCGTAGGCCCTCCTTTAGGTAACCCTCTTGCTGGTGTGAGGCATCACACCAACTCCTCTCCTCCCTCTTTGGTGGCCTTGTGAAGGTATATCAATCTAGAGATTCATCCTGCTTTCTTGTGTTACCTGGCATGCGTGCGAAGTAGAAGGCCTCTAGGCCTACACGAAGGTTGAATCCAGATTTTGGAGATTTGATCCCTAATTCTACTACAATTCAGATAAGAATTTGATCCTTATTCAAATAGATTTATAGAATATTTTTTAGATTCAACCTTGGTTATCCATGAGAAACAAGTTTCTTTCCCTTCACAAGAGACCCCAATTGGAGTTTTCCATACTGAACTTTTTCAGCACCTCTTCTATGTACATTTGCTGTGAGAGTCCTATCATTCTTTTAGACCTATCCCTATAGGCCTTTATACTAAAAATAAAGGAAGCTTCTAATAGGCCTTTCATGATGAATTCTTTTGACAACCATACTTAGACCGATATTAGCATGAAAATATTATTCCCAATCGGAGGGTTGCCATCCACATACAATACGAGGAATGTCATAGTGCTCCCACTGACCTTTTTATATATGCACGGCTCCTCCTCATTTTTGTTGAAATCAAATATTTTGATCACATCATTAAAGCGAGTGTTCTAACTCTGAGATGCTTACTTGAGTTTATATATGGATCTTTGCAGCTTGCAGACTATGTGATCACTATCACTGGATGTGAAACTCAAAGGCTGCTCTATATAGATATCTTTCTTAAGATATCCATTTAGAAAGATAGTTTTCACATCCATCTATCAAATTTTATTATCATAAAAAGTTGCACTCATAAGCAGAGTACGGATGGATTTCAGCATGGCTACAGACGAAAAAATTTTATGATAGTCAATGCCTTCACGTTGACTATAACCTTTCGCAACCAGCCTTGCCTTATAGATCTCTATCTTACCATCCGATCTATTTTTTTTTTTGTAAATTTATTTACACCTAATAGGTACAATACCTTCAGGTGGATCTACTAAAGACCAAACCTGATTAGAATGCATGGAGTCAATTTTTGATTTCATTGCTTCCATCCATTTCTCGAAGTCAATATCTAACATTGCCTCATCATAGATCTTGAGATTATTTCTAATGTTCCTATCTCTCACAAGAAATGCTTCCTCTAGATTCTCTGTAAGAATACCCAAGTATCTTCTAAGAGGATGGGAGACCTTACTTGATCTACGAGGTGGAGGAGGTACCACATCTACTAGCTCACTACTGGATTCAGGTTCTTAGACTCGATAATCTTTAGAGACTTTTGTTATAAAATATGCCTTAATATTCAGTCCACACTGAGCCCACAATGAGATCCAAGATAATGAATGAAGTCCAACGAGTCTAAGAACAGTCCAAACGGAGTCCAGATGGTGAAGATACATGTGAAAGAAGCTCAGAGCAGTGGCATAGACCACGAGGTGGTGGAGACTGATGGCAATGCAACCGAGCCCAATGGATGCATGCATGCATAGGAGCACACAGCCTAGCCTATTGGGTGGGCCCTATGTGTGGACCGGCCCAACGCGCATGTGGGCGCCCAGGCCCAGCGCCCTGTGAGGTCCACCATGGACCGCAGGGTGCTAGGAGGTCCATGGAAGCCACATGGACCGATCACATGGTCCATGCATGATTTTGCATGATCCGATGGCTCTGGAGTGAGATGTTCATGATCGAATGGCTGAGGATGACTCCAGACATGATCAAGTTTGATCTGATGCTATAGTGTACGATCGGATGGCTCTGGTGTGAGCCAATCATGATCGGATGGCCACAGATGGTTCTAGGGTTGATGGGACTTAGTATTCTTAGTGTAATAATATTTTTGAGATTTTGGAGCCTATATTGCTTTGATTGATGGGCCGTTTATTATGTTGGATAGTTGTTGACATCCTGGAGGTGCAGAAAAACTTCAAAAAAAATTTTAGAGAGCTTTTATAAAAATTTTGGAGCTTCTTGTTGAGAGACTCTTGTACAAATATTGAGTGGTGAGTTTCTCTTGTATTAGTTGTGTTTATTCTCTCATAGTGAAGCTTGCATACCCCATGGAGGTAGGCTTGAGGCCGATCTACGTATTTGTATTATGTTTTTTATTTTGTTTCTTCTTTTTTCCTGCTACATCGTATGGTATCAGGTCTTGCACAACAATTAGTATCAGAGCAAGCGATATTACAACAATTGATATCAGAGATAGGTTGCGGTAGTGATGATCGAGATAGAAGATAGAGAAGACAAGCTCAATTGAGATAGAGATCAATAAGTTTGATGGAAAGAGTAATCTCTCCTTATGACAGGCGATGGTGAAGGATATGCTCATCCAATAAGGGTTAATTGATGCTCTCTTGTGGGAGGAGAAGCCAACTACCATAAAGGTATTGGATTGTAGGTGGTTCCAGATACAGGAGGTAAGTATGATCTGCTTGTACCTAGTCGATGAGATAGTGATCCATGTGCTTGGCGAGACTTTTCTAATGATGCTCTGGTCGAAGCTCGAGGAGTTGTACATGGCAAAGTCTCTCATCAATACCCTCTTTCTCTAGAGGTAGTTCTACTAGCTACAGATGACTGAGGGACAAAGCGTGCTAGAGTATCTCAGCTACTTTCAGAAGATCCTCACCGACCTCCTCAGCATTGGCAAAAAAGTTGAGGAGAAGACCAGGGTGGTGGTCTTGCTAGCGTCACTTCCCCCTTTGTATAAGTCTTTGGTGATTGCTCTTCTAATGGGAAAAAGCACTATTAAGATGGATGAGGTCATCGCGGTGTTCTCTAGAATGAGGTTCTCAAGAGGGAGAATCCAGCTTTGAGCTCAGGCGGCAGCTCAGCTTTGGTGCTTTCTGAAAGAGTAGACAGGGTGACAAGAGATCGTGATGATAGGGTGATAGGAGATCGTGATAAGGACAGTCCAAGTTCAAGATGAAGGACTTGAGCAAGATCAGATGTTATCGATGTGATGAGTTGGTGCATCTAGCCAGAGATTATCCTCAACTCAGAGATTGGATGAGGGCTACTATAGTGATGGCCAATAGCAAGTCAGATGATGATATACTAGAGATATCTGATGAGATATCTACTTCTTTCCAGCAGTGGATTTTAGATTTGGCATGCACCTATCATGTATATTGTAGAGAAGAGTAGTTTGATTCTCTAGAGAGTAATGAGGGCACTGTTTATCTGTTGGATGGATCGAACATGCGATTAGTGATATTGGGACAGTCAACTGGGGGATACATGATAGTGTAGTGAGGAGATTGGGGAAAGTCTGATATATATCCTATTTCAAGTGGAATCTTATCTCACTGAGTAGACTGAATTTGAGAGGCTATAAGATGGTAGCTAATAGAGGAATCCTAAAGATATTGCACGATGATAGGGTTATTCTGGAGGAAAAGAAGAAGATAAGAGGACATTACTACTTGGTGGAGAGCCCAGTGCGAGGTGGAGCTTCAGGAGCCAGGAGGAGCCCAGAGCGAGGTGGAGCTCCAGGTGGAGGTGGATCGGGCATAGATGGGAGACTCGAGAGGATGAGAGGTGACATTGTAGAGTGAAATTTCTATTACTATAGGAGATTTTTTTGAGCAGATCTTTGGTCAGAGTGGACACAGCCCAAGATAGAGGTGGGATCGAGCGGCCTAGCTTGATTCCCATATTTGTCCATTCATGAGACAACATGCATGCCCCAAGGCATGGGGATTAGACAGATCACAGGATCTTAGAGATAGATGGAGGCCGAATATGGAGTCGAGGTGGAGATTGTTATGAAATATGTCTCAATATTTAATCTACACTAAGTCTACAGCAAGGTCCAGGATAATGAACGGAATCCAATGAGCCCAAAAATAGTCTAAACGAAGTTCAAACGGTGAAGATACATACAAAAGAAGCTCGAAACAACAACATGGACCACGAGGTGGTGGAGGCCGGCGATGATGCAGCCAGGCCTGGTGGATGCGCGTGCACACATGCAAGAGCATGCAGCCCAACCCAGCACATGCACGGGTGCCCAAGCCTAGCACGTGCATGGGCGCCCAGGCCCAACCCCCTGTGCGGTCCATTGTGGACTGCAGAGTGCTAGGTGGTCTATGGAGGCCACATGGACCGATTACATAGTCCACGCATGGTCCACGGGCGATTTTACACGATCCAACAGCTCTGGAATGAGCCGTTCATGATTGGATGGCTGAGGATGACTTTGAGCATGATCAAGCTTGATCTGAGGTTATAGTGCATGATCGGATGGCTCTGGTATGAGCCAATCATTATCGGATGGCCATGAATGGTTCTAGGATTGATTGGAACTTAGTATTCCTAGTGTAACAGTATTTTTAAGATTTTAGAGCCTATATAGCTCCGATTGACAAGCCGTTTGTTGCGTTGGACAGTGATGACAACTTGGAGGTGAAAAAAACTTCAAGAAAGATTTCAGAGAGCTTTTATAAGGGTTTTGGGGTTTCTTGTTGAGAGACTCTTATACAAGGGTTGAGTGATGAGTTTTTCTTGTATTGGTTGTATTTTATTCTCTCATAGTGAAGTTTGCATGTCTCGTTGAGGTAGGCTTGAGGTCGATCCATATATTTGTATAGTATTTCTAATTTTATTTCTTTTTTCTTCCTACTACATCATATGACACCTGATCCTACATAACAATTGGTATCAGAGCGAGCAATATCACTACAACTTTGTCTTCGAGCTCAATCCTCCTCCCACTACCTCCATCTTAGATAAACTTCTTTTTCAAAATGATGGTATGACTATTGGAGCAGCTTCTCCAGGTTATAGACATCAGGAAACAGCAAGGATCAGATCATGGAGGTCCTTGAAGGCCAGCAACCAAGCAAAATAAAAACAGCCTTTAGAATTTCAACAGCCTTGTAAATCCTGTTAGTAGAATTTTTTTCTGTGATTTGAACCCCTTTTTCATCAGATATGAAATCCACCTTTTGATATCTGAAAGTAATCTTGATGAAACCTTAAAAAAATAAAAAAGATGGGACCTAAAACTCTTCTTGGGTGGCCAAGAGGGGGTGCTCAAAATAGAGGCATACACAAAAGGGGGGTGCTAGTTTCTAGCACCTCCTTTCTTTCCTTTTTGGGATGGCGGCCAAGAAACCCTAGGTTTCTTGGTTCTTGGATGTAGAGAAGACTAGAGAGAGAAGAAAGAAGAGAGAGAAAGTTAGAAAAAAAATAATTTTGTATTTCTTTCGATCCATCGAGTCCAAATACAATGTATGTTTATATATAGGGTCAATGTGACCCAACCCAAAAACTTTCTTGACTAACTCAATACAAGATTGTGCTCACCCAAGCCTATATACACCTATGACTTGACCCAATCTTATAATTTTAGACTCAATCCTAGTTTAAATATAAGTTAGACCCTTCAGGCCCAAAATTTCTAGACCTCAAGATCCGAAAGGCTGACAACCTTTCGTCCTAGGGTCCAAACTAGCCCTAGAAACCCCATGACCACTTCATGGACTTTGGACCTTAACCTTAGCTTTGGTCTCTTGAGTCTTGAGAGCACCACATAAGGCCCAACAATCTCTACCTTGGTGCCTCAAGGCCTTAACCAACTCTGTCTTGTTCATCAAGTATATTAGTATCACATATATTTGAAAGCTGTCCCGTTGAAGTACCTTCGTCAGTGCATCCGCTGGATTTTCTTTGTTGTGGACCTTCACCAACTCCATCTCTTCTTCTTCCACAAGCTCTATGATCTGATGATATCTGATATCCATGTGCTTCATCCTAGCATGGTTGATAGAGTTCTGTGCAAGTAACAGTGCACTCTGACTATCGTAGTGCATCCTGACAGCCTCCTATGTGAGGCCTATCTCCAATGCCAAATCCTTCAGCCATAGGGCTTTCTTTGCTACCTTCGTAACACCAATGTACTCTACTTCAGTTGTAGATAAGGTTGTGATGGGCTGCAAGTATGATCTCCACGAAATGGGACCTCCAAACAAGCTAAATACAAAACTTATCGTCGACCGTCGAGTGTCCATGTCTCCACCGAAATATGCATCCACGAACCCTCCTATCAGCCCCGAGCCTCCTTGGATGTGTTGGAGAGTCCCTTAGTACCTCCTTACTATTTGTAGTAAATACTAACTCCAACAGTATCCATCAAGTACCTGAAGATCTCCTTCAATACTCGCCAGTGCTCCATGCCAGGCTGCACCATGAACCTACTGATCTGGCTCACTGCGTGGGCGATATCTGACCTATAATGCACCATGACATACATAAGACTTCCCACACCAGAGGTATATGACACTCTCTCCATCTCTTGAGCCTCCACCTCAGTCTGTGGCGACATCATCTTTGAGAGTCTAAAGTGCCTGGCGAGTGGCAGCTCCATCGATTTTGCTTCTATCATCTCAAACCTCTCCAAGAACTTCTTGATGTAACCTCCTTGAGATAAATGCAGCACCCTCTTGGCTTGATCTCTTAAGATTTTTATGTCTAAGATCTTTCTGCAGGCCCCAAATCCTTCATCTCAAACTCTCGAGACAAAACTGCCTTCAGTTCCTACACAACCTTCCTACTCTTGCATACTATAAGCATGTCATCCACATACAAGAGTAGAAATATCCTAGAACCATCCTCCAAAGATTTAACATAAACATAAGAGTCATACTCGCACCTAGAAAGCCCAATGCTCCTCACATAAGAATCGAACCGCTTGTACCATTATCTCGGTGACTGCTTCAGTCCGTATAACGATTTTTGTAATAAACAGACCTTTCCTTCTGCTCCTGACTCTCGAAACCCAGGTGGCTGCTCCATGTAGATGCTCTCCTCTAGGTGCAAATGGAAGAACATTGTCTTGACATCTATCTACTCTAGCTCTAAGTCTTGAGCTGCAACAATGCTCAGCAGCACTCTGATGGAAGTATGCCTGACGATGGAAGAGAAAATCTAGTTGAAGTCGATGCCTTCTTTCTGAGAGTATTCCTTGGCCACCAACCTCACCTTATACCTGATACCTCTCTAGTCCAATGGCCCTTTCTTGCATTGGTAAACCCACTTGCAACCAATGGGTTTCTTTTCTTGTGGCAACTGCACCAATCAACATGTCTCGTTCTTGTGGAGAGACTGTATCTCCTCGGATATTACTTGGACCCACCTCTCTCTGTCCTGGCTCTCCATAGTCTCCACATAGGTGTAGGGGTCTCCATTCATTATCACCGGGGTATATGACAACATCTCTTCGAAGCCATATCGTTCTGGTTGCTTGACGTTCCTTTTGGGCTTGTGCAGTGCAACCCCGATATCCGTCCTAGATCCAGTTTGCTCCTGCCATACCTCCTGGCTTCTTTCATTCATTTGAGCTCTCTCCACCTATGGAGACACCTTTGTAGAGTGCTCCACCTGAATACCAAGTCCTCCTAATGCACCTGCAAGTGGCAAAATAGAATAGGATATTAGTTGTCCAGTGCTACCATGCTGGACCTCCTATTGCTCTTGCTGCTCCTCCATGCCATCTCACCTTTGAAGAACTGATTTTTCATCAAAAGTGACATCTCTATTGATGAAAACCTTTTTCTCCAATGGATCCAATAGTCGATATCTCTTAACTCCTCGTGGATATCTTAAGAACACCATTTTTTATGACCTGGCGTCCAATTTACTCCGCTCACCAGTACCAATATGCACAAATGCCATGCACCCAAACACCTATAGATGGCTCAGTCCAATCTTCCTTCTAGACCACTTCTCCTCTAGAATACCACCATATAACTTAGTGTGAGGTGATCGATTCACCAAATAACAGGCTGCATTCATTGTATCAACCTAGAACACCTTAGGAAGCCCTGCCTACAGCCTCATGCACTGTGTCTTTTCCATAAGGGTTCTACTCATCTTCTCAGCCATCCCATTTTCCTGAGAAGTCCCTCTCATTGAGAAGTACTTTTTGATATCACACTCCTCAAAAAAAAATTTGAAACTCCTTGCTGGTGTACTCCCCGCCATTGTCAGACCGCAAATACTTCAAGCTCGGACCTATCTCCTCCACCTCAACTTTCCATACCTTGAATTTGGTAAAGATTTCTAATTTCTCCTTCATGAAGTAGACCCACACCTTCTTTGAGAAATCATCTATAAAGGTCAAGAAGTATCTTACCCCATTTTTGGCTGAAATCAGGGTCGGTCCCCACACATCTGTGTGAACTAGTTCCAATGGGGCTGCACTGCAGGCTGAACAACTGGCAAACTGCACTCTCCTCTGCTTTTCCATCTGGCATGGCTCACATACCTTTGAAATACCTCTATCCAGATCTAGAATCAAACCATGCTTGCTCAGCTCCTTCATCCCATGATCTCCCATGTGGCCTAGGCAGTAGTGCCACAACCAGTGAGTCCCCTGCTGATCCTGCGCTGCTGCTGCTGCATCAGATTCTTCGATCACCACAGATCCTTCCATCCTGTAGAGGTTGTTCTCCATTCTCCTACCTCTCATCACTATCATGGCTCCATTTGAGATGTTCAACACCCCACTCTTGGCATGACTGCTAAAGCTATAGCCGCTCCGCTTTAGGTAACCAAGTGACATGAGATTCTTCTTCAGATCTATGATGTGCTTCACATTAGTGAGAGTTTGCATCATCCCATCAAACATCGTCACCCGAATGCTTCCAATACTAGAAACTCAACACAGATGATCATCTCCAAGTGTCACACTCCCTTCATCCATCTTGGTGTATGTAGCTATCCAAGATTGATTTGGGGTGTAGTGATGCGAACAGGCTGAATCTAAGATCCATACATCTGTGTTTTGTCTGTGACCATCTGATACTACCAAGAGGTCATTTTCTACCTCATTATTAGCCACTATACTCAGTGCATCAGATCCTCCCTTATCTCCCTTTTTGTTCTTCCACTGTAGACAATCTCGTTTGAAGTGCCGATCTCGTTGCACTTGTAGCACCTGACTTCTTTCTTACTCCTGCTCTTTCAAGACTTTAACCATCTCCTTGACTTGCCTCTTTCCCTTCTTCTTCTAGATCTCTCCCCCACGGCCAAGCCCTTCTGGAGAGCACCTTACTTGGTCAACTTTTCTCACTGTTCATTGGACTGCAACACTGAGACCATGTCTTCATACTCCAAGGTCTCCTTGCCATAGAGCAACGTCGTCACCAATGGATCATAGGAAGGGGGCAGCAAGCATAGTAGTAGCAATGATTTATCTTCTTCCTCCATCTTCATCCTGATGTTCAGCAACTCATTGCACATCTGATCGAATTTCTAGATGTGACCCAAGACATCTCTACCTTCCTGCATCCAAAGGCTGTATAGTCTCTTCTTCAACATTAGCTTGTTACACATATTTTTCTTCATATACATGATGTGCAATTTTGACTACAAGTCTTTCAGGATCCTCTCCTCTAACACCAAATAGAGTGCCACATCTGCCAAACATCCTCTAATCATAGAACAAGCCTGCTTCTCCAGGGATCTCCATTGATGATCCATCATCCCTTCAAGCTTCTCCTCCAATGCTTGATCCGGATCTGCTTGAACCAAAAGATCTTCTATCCAAACTTTCCATATGAAAAAAATTCTTTTTTCCATCAAACTTCTCAAAATCAACCTTCATGTTGCTTTTCATGGCTAGATCCAAACCAAAAACACAACAAAACTCCAAAGGATTTAAGAAATACCTTGATAGGGTCCTTGCTGAAATTTCAGCCTTTGAAGATCTTCAACTTCTGGAGTCTCCTTCTTTCTCTACACAATCCGTGCTTTGATACCAATTATTAGATCAGCTTTCCTAGGTTGTGGATGTCATGAAACAGAAAGGATCAAGTTGTGGAGGTCCTTGAAAACCAGCAATCAAGCAAAACAAAAACAGCCTTCAGAATTTTAGCGGCCTTGTAAATCCTGTCAGCTGGATTTCTTTCTGCGATTTGAACCTCTTCTCCATCAAATCTGAAATTTACCTTTTAAGATCTAGAAGTACTCTTGATGAAGCTTTAAAAAAATAAAAAAAAAGATAAGACTTGGAACTCTTCTTGGGTGGCCAAGAGGAGGCGCTCAAAATAGGGGCATGCACAAAGGGGGGGTGCTGGTTTCTAGCGCCTCTTTTCTTTCCTTTTTGGATGGCGGCCAAGAAACCCTAAGTTTCTTGGTTCTTGAACATGGAGAAGACCTAAGAGAGAGAGAAAAGAAGAGAGAGAAAGTTAGAGAGAAAATAATTTTGTATTTCTTTTGATCCATCAAGTTCAAATACAATGTATGTTTATATACAGGGTCAATGTGATCCAACCCAAAAACACCCTTGGCTAACTCAATACAAGATTGTGCTCACCCAAGCCTATGTACACCCATTACTTGATTCAATCTCATAATCTTGGACTCAATCTTAGTCCAAATATAAGTTAGCCCATCAAGGCCTAAAATTTTTGGACCTCAAGATCTGAAAGGCTGACATCCTTTCATCCTAGGGCCCAAACTAGCCCTAGAAACCCCATGACCACTTCATGGGCTTTGGACCTTGGCCTAAGCCTTGATTCCTTGAGCCTTGGGAGCACCACATAAGGCCAAACAATAATGGCTTATAATCACATTGTGATTCTCAGGAAGATAAAAGTAGTATCCCATGGTTTTTTTAGGATACCCTATAAAACGAGCCCTAAATGACCTAGCCTTTAACTTATCTGTCTGCTGTTGCTTGACATGGTAAAAAGTCTTGGATAAGATGCATACCTGTAGTGCTAATCTCAATTTTTATAAGGCATCCAAGTGCCCACCCTTTAATGGTGATTCACAAGGAAATTGAACCAAAGACAGTGCTCCTTCTTCTCTTTGCTTCAAGAGTTCTAGCCCCTAGAACTCGACTAGCCTCATACCGATCAAATTTCTTCAAGAACCTGACTCCACCCTCTCAGAACTTCCTTTGAACTTTTGATTCTCTTTCTTTAGGATCCTCACAACCCTTGTTAGGACCAGATAAGACTTTGTCTTAAATTCTAAAGTCTTATCCTAAAACTAAGATAGGTTGTAAGAAAGAAAGGAGAGCAACAGAGATAAAATTGAAAACTCGATCTGAATGCCTCAGACACCCAGCAACCAAGCCAATTTATAGCCACTAGAGAGATGTCAAAAAGAGGAGACACACCACATCCAAAAGGCTTATTTGATCAGATTATCAGAGATAAGAGTTTCTTCAAGCAGAAGGACTCTTATCAATAATATGTTGATCAGCACCCTCTTCTACGTGCATGACCAGAGAAGGGATATTTTCATATCCCTTCTCAAATCAAAAAAATCCACAAAAATCCATGTCGATAGAGGATTTATTTTTTGATTCCAAAAAATCTAAAATGGTGATAAAATTGTCATAGAAGGATGCTATCCTCACACCTCTTCATGTGAGTGCTGATCACCGCATGTGTGTGCACACAAGGAAGTTTCGAGCATCCGTTTGGTCATCAGATAAGTCTAAAAAAATTTAAAAAAAATAAAAAAATAGCTTATCAAATGTGAAACATTATCACTAAAAATTATTCCAATTTAAAAGTATTTGATTAAGAGAAGGACTCTCCAAAACATAGAGAGATGCGATGCATCTGCCCATGCATGTAAGAGACCTTTCTCATTTCTAATTTTTCTCTGCCTCAAAAATTCTAGAAAAAATCCATCTCATGCTTTGAGATGTGCACCAGAGGATGTATGGTGATATGGGCTACACATGTATCTAATCCTATGCCAGAAGGACTCTTTTCTTCTGCTCACGCCAATATGTGCATGCTAAATTTGTTTTGCCCCAAGAGTCCTTCACAATTTGGACTCTTCATTATTGGAATTAACATGGGATTTGACACCCTAATTTGGGCTGCTTCTAGATGGTACAATCTAACCCAAATGCCCACCAAATTGGGCTAGCTAATTAGTAAGGGATGAGACCAAATTGATCTCCAAAGTAGCAAGGGTTTCCACACGTACTATCATGCTTACCGAAATCCTGATTGAATCTAAAATTTTAATGAAACTTTTTCAAAAGGGTCCTTGGTCAATTTTAAATATGTGTGACTCATTGGGTTCCACATCTAGCCAGCAGTAGATCTGAGTGCAAGTTGATCAAATTTGATTAGACTTTAATCTAACCGATTTAGGTCCAATCGAGCTAACCCGAGTTCAACAATTAGAATCTTTTCTAATTGGCGATTGAATTAAACTCTTTAATTTGATGAAACCTACAAGTCAAGATTGACATCTAGCAATGAATCATGACTATCCAGAAGATGTAGAATTTGATAGAAATATCAAATATACCCTTCAGTGGTAAGTTATCATGCAATTCAATCCTTCGATCATCCCTATATCCTGAATATGTTCATGAGTATGAAATCAAGTCAAACTCAAATACATATTTATATCGATTCTCAATTAACTAATAATAACTCCAATAAAGAAGCATTAAAAACTCTTTCTAATCTCCATCCTGCTTTTAGCCAAAATATTTTTTTCGAGTCATCTAGGATTGAGAATACACAGGATGTTATCTCCTCTTACTAGGAGTGATCGATTCTATGTTGACCTACTCACAACCTTCAAACACACTCTACCATATCTAGAACACCCCATATATGTCTTAATGCCATGCTTGAGTATGAACCAAAATATAGGTTCATGTGCACAAGATTCAATGATGGCCTCAGATCTAAGGATCACTTGCACAATTCTCACTTAGAGAACCATCTTTGACATGCAAGTAAGGTTTCAATAAGATATTCTCTTTCATCGAGTCAATTCAATGGACTCATTTCTCAAATAAGTACCCACATCCTTGTATTAGTGTCCTATACATAAGTAGCTAGTGAGATCTGCCACCCTCTCCATCAAGCATACATAGGATGTGCCAGTCTATCCAAAATATTGATCTCCGACTCAATGTTCCTACGATCAAAAATATTTAAGATTAAGATTTTAGGATTTTAGATCTCACAAGCATGATCTATTCATATCTCCTAAAATCATTACCCTAATCTTTGAGGTTCATCATAATCTTAAACATTATAAGATGCAACTAAAATGATGAATCAATACCTCAAATAATAAATATCATTACATGAGTTGAAAAATTATAAAAAAAAATTCCATCGTAACACACTGGTGATTGGCTTATAGGACACTCTTTTTTCAATCTCCCACTTGCACTAAAGTCAGTTGCCTTTGTATTCCATATATTCAAGATGGTAATCAAATAACTGCTGTAGTATGGACTTAGTGAATAGATCTGCTATATTATTCTTTATGTCCACTTGTTCAAGGACAATATCTTGTCCCTCTATAATTTTTCGAATGAGGTAGAAGCATCTGAGGATATGCTTGGATCTATAATGAGACCTAAGTACCTTAGGTTGAATAACGGCCCTAATATTATCATAATAATGACATCGGTCCTTTAATTTTAGGAATGACTCCTAATTCCATGATGAATTTTTTCATCCAGACAGCTTCTTTAATGGCTTTACTAGTAGTGATGTACTCTGCTTTAGTAATTGAGTCAGCTACTATCTGTCGCTTGGAACTCTTCCAACTTACTGCCCTACCATTTAGGGTAAACACATACTCTGATATTGATTTGCTATCATTCAGATCAGATTAAAAATTAAAATATGTATATCCTTCTAGTTTCAACTTTAATCCTTCATATATGAGAAAAACATCTTTAGTCCTTCTTACGTACTTCAAAATATTTTTCACAGCTTTCCAATAATATTCTTCTGGATCAGCCTAAAATCTGCTAGCTACGTCCAAAGCATAAGCTACCTTAGGCCTGGTATATAGCATGGCATACATAATAGATCTCACTATCGAAGCATAAGGGATTTCATTCATTCTCTTTCTCTCTTTTGGTGTCTTAGGATATATTTTCTTAGAGAGACGTATACCATGACTTGCAGGTAGGTAACCTCTCTTACTTGCCTCCATATTAAATCTCTTTAATATGAGATCTATGTACCATGACTGGGATAAGCCTAACATCCTTTTAGATCTATTTTTATAGATCTTTATACCTAGTATATAGGATGCTTCACTCAAGTCTTTCATAAAAAAATTATTCTATAGCCAAATCTTGATCGATTGCATCATTGGGATATCATTTCCAATAAGTAGTATATCATCAACATATAAAATCAAGAAGATAATAGCACTCCCACTTGTCTTCTTATACACACATGGCTCATCTTTATTTTTGATAAAGCTAAACTCTTTGACTGTCATATCAAATTGGATGTTCCAGCTCCTTGAAGCCTACTTCAATCCATAAATAGATCTCTTTAGCTTGCATACTTGATTTGCCCTCCCACTTGAGATAAATCCCTCTGGTTGAGTCACATAGACCTCTTCCTTAAGATTACCATTGAGAAATGCGATCTTGACGTCCATCTGCCAGATCTGATAATCGTAGTATGCTGCTATAGCAAGCAAAATCATGATAGACTTGAGCATAGCCATTGGTGAGAAAGTTTCATCAAAGTCAATTCTTTATCTTTGTCTAAAATCCTTCGCCACCAACCTAACTTTGTAGGTTTCTACTTGGCCATCTGCTTCGATTTTTTTCTTGAAGACCCTCTTGCACCCTATTGGAGTTACACCATCAGGTGCATCAATCAAGGTCCACACTTGGTTGGTGTACATCGAGTCCATCTCAGATTTCATGGCTTCCAGCCATCTATCTGAGTCTTTACTTATGACAGCTTTTGAATAGGTCAGTGGATCATCATCTTTAATGGTGTTGATCAAATTATCATTCTAAATGATAAAATCATATCTCAAAAATGCTTGACGCACTCTATCTGACCTTCGAAGAGGTGTGTATTATGGATGTACCTCATCCTTGGGTACTTCTAATTGAGGATCTTCTTGTGGTTCAACCATAGATATTTTTAGATCAATTTGTAGATTTTGAACTTCTGTAAGTTCAATATTCCTCCCACTGTCTTCTTCTTGGATTAATTTATTTTTCAAAAAAATGGCATGCTTACTAATAAATACCTTTTATTTAGTAAGGTGGTAGAAGTAGTATCCATTAGTTTTCTTAGGATACCCTACAAACCTACACTTGTTTGATCTAGCACTAAGCTTACGTCAAAAAATATTTTTGACATACGCAGGATAGCCTAAATATTGGCTTCCTTTCCTTCCATATCTCATATGATGTGCTTGCAACAAACTTTGAAGGCATTCTGTTTAAAATATATGTGGCAGTCTCTAGGGCATATCCCCTGAAAGATATTAAGAAATCAGTGAAGCATATCATAGACTGCACCCTATTCATCAAAGTATGATTCCTCCTATCTGGTACACCATTTAACTGAGGTGTATAAGGATGGATCCATTCAGAGAGAATACTTTTACTTTTAAGATGATCAAAAAATTCACTGGATAAGTATTCTCTTTCTTACTCAGATTGAAGAACCTTAATACTTTTTTTAGTTTATTTTTCAACCATACATTGATACTCCTTGAACTTATCAAAGGCTTTGAATTTATGTTTCATAAGATATGTATAACCGAACCTTGACAAATCATCTGTAAAGGTAATAAAATAGGAGTATCCTCCTCTAGCTTGAGTTGTCCTCGATACACATACATCTGTATGTACAAAGGCTAACAACTCATTCGCCCTCTCTCCATATCCAAAAAATAGAGTCTTGGTCATCTTACCCATGAGATAAAATTTACAAGTTCTCAATAATTCATAATCATATGGGTCAAAAAATTATTCTTTGTATAACTTGTTAATCCTCGACTCATTAATATGACCAAGATGATAATTCCAGAGATATGTGATATTTACATCTTCTCTTTTTTTTATATATTTTTTTAATATAAAAAATATTTTCATTGAGTGCAAGAATTAAAAGATTATTATCTATATAACAACTGCCATAAAATTCATTAAAAAAAATATGGAGCATCCATTTTCACATTAGCCTTATTTCATAATCTTGTTTTAACAACAAAGGTATAGAAATAATGTTTCCAATGACCTTTGGCATGTAATAACAGTCTTTTAATTCTAAAATTTTATCCGAAGGTAAATCAAGTATATAGGTTCTCACAGTCTCTGCACTAATGGACTCTCCACTTGCGCCATAAAACTCAAGATCACCTCTTTTTAGATCTTTGATATTCTATGGTTGCTGTAATAAATTATAAATATACGATCCACAGGTAGTATCTAATATTTAAATATCAGAGTCTGAGCCACTCAATAAAAAATAGGTCTATATCATATACACATCTTTTGGTGCTACACTTGCACCCTGCTTCAGGCTTGCAAGATAATTCTTGCAATTATTCTCCCAATGTCCAAATTTATCACAAATAATATCCATATGGGTATTTTTTTGCTTTCTCATTATTAATGATCGATCTAGGATCAAAAATATCAAGAACATCAGAGTTCTTCTCCGATATGAACCTAATTTTCAAGTTCCTCAAATAATCCATATAGTTTGGATCGGTCAACATATTTTTATTCATGGTTTCATGCAGTGAAAATAAAGAAGTCATAATGTAGACTTAAATCTACATAAATAAAGAATAATAATATAAACAGACTACTCATGTTTTACATGCATAACTAGATGAGATCTTTTCATCTAGTTATGTCTTCTATTATTTTATCAGATACCATAGCCCTCTCCTATGGTAAACAAAAAATCTTAATCTGGTTTCTCAATTGATCGATCTAGGATCAGAAATATCAAGAACATCAGAGTTCTTCTCCGATATGAACCTAATTTTCAAGTTCCTCAAATAATCCATATAGTTTGGATCGGTCAACATATTTTTATTCATGGTTTCATATGGTGAAAATAAAGAAGTCATAATGTAGACTTAAATCTACATAAATAAAGAATAATAATATAAACAGACTACCCATATTTTACATGCATAACTAGATGAGATCTTTTCATCTAGTTATGTCTTCTATTATTTTATCAGATACCATAGCCCTCTCCTATGGTAAACAAAAAATCTTAATCTGGTTTCTCAATTGGGTTGAGACCCTAATCCCTCAATGAAACCTTATGGATATCACAACAAACCTCAATGTGTTCAAAGATAGAAAAATCTATCCAATTGTATCTCATGCAACTCTCAACATAAATCTTATTTCTAAAAATACTCATAGCCTTGTAGATATTACAACAAACTATAATATTTTTAGTTAAGTCAGATTCTTTATTTTCATACAGCCATATTTGAAAAATGCTACCCTTGTGGATATCATAACAAAGCAATATATCTAAAATATACAGTAAAATATCTAATATGCACCAAGATAAACCCACATCAATCTCCATAGCAAGTCTTGTAGATATCACAATAAACCTACTATGATTTTTAACAGGATATTGATTAGGTATGAAGGAAGGTATATGTGGTGTTCAAAATACTGAGCTATCTTTATTCAGGATTTGAACTAATCTAATTGGTTAGAAAAGTGTTAAGATTGGTGGGGGTCTCCCCGTTGCTTTTTTTAGACACCAATAAAATTGGTCAGGCCAGCAACAGAACCAATTAAATAACTACCGTACTTGAAACACTTCTTAGACACCAATTGATTAATCAATTCAAAAAATAAGTTAGCTACTGGTTGACAACACTATGACTTAATACGATTTTTATGAAAACTTTAATGGTCGCAAGCACATCCTAATTCAATCAATCATATCGATGCACTATTATAATTGTATATAAATATAACAACTAATCATGGCATCTAATCATATCTCTAAGATATGAAATCATAATTATATAGCATGATTATAACCAAGCATCTCAAGCATATCATATATGCATGAAGTTCTAATAATATACATGAATACAAAACACTCTTTTCATAGTTTTTCTTCTTGGGACATCACAGTGGCAACCCCCTACATGCCATAAGAGTATCTTATAAAATAAGAAGAGAGGATCTATGAATCCTACTTGCTCTTATGATCGGACGACCTGGTGATGAACCTCAATTAGAGTACTAAGCTACTAAGAAAGATTCTATACATACATCATGCATTTTATATTTAAAATATATCTCTAAGACATGCTAGGATTTAGATATTCAATCAGGTTCAACCCTTGACCCAACTTGAATCAAACCAAAAGAAAAAACATGCTTGATCACAATCAAGACAATATTTTAACCTTTGATTATATAGATCAAGGTAGGCTCTGATTGAACGAATAGTGCCCTATAACCTAATCGCATAGGGATGCGAAGGGATTTTTCTTTATTTTCTTCCTACTCATTTGTATGATATTAGTTATTTTTTATTTATAAAATATTATATTTTATCATTTACTGCATTATTTTTTTATGATTATGATAAATCCTATAGATTAGGATAATGATTTTAGGGCCATGATGAGATCATGCCAGTGAGACTTAAAATCTTGATAGCCTCAATCTACAATATTTTCAATCGTTAGATCATCGAGTCAGAGATCGATGATACCAATAAGACTGGTACATCCTATGTATGCTCAATGGAGAGGATGGCTGATCTCACAACCACTTGTATGGTGACACTAATACAAGGATATAGATGCTCTTAAAAAATGAGTTCACTGAACTGACCTATCAAAAGAACATCTGATGGAGCTTTACAGTATGTCAACAGATGGTTCTTCAATGAGAGTGGTGCATGTGATCTTTTGACTTGAGATCACCATGGTACTTTGTGTACATGAACCCTTACTTTGGTTTATTCCCTAACACATCACTTTGAGATGTGTGTGGGATATTCTGGATATGGTGAAGTGTGCATGGAGGTTGTGAGTGGTCAATAAAGAATCGATCACTCTTTGTAGGATGAGAGAATATCTTATGTGATCTCATAGGATGATAACTCTAAGAGTCTTTGATCAGAGTAGGGATGAATAGTAAAAATAGTTTCTACTAGTTCATCAATCGAGTCATTATCATTAGATTGAGATACATATAGATAGATATTTAGATTTGATATATTTTCATACCTATAGTCTTTTCGAGATGTTGTGTGATCGAAAGATTGAATTGCACGGTAACTCACCATGGAAGGGTAAATTTGATATTTTTATTAATTTCTAAATCTTTTGGATAGTCATGACATATTGCTAGATGTCAATCTTGACTTGTGCACTTACCAAAATTAAAAGAGTTTAATTTAAGAATCAATTAGAAAGAGTCCTAGTTGATTGAGACTCTTGAGCTGACCTAATCCAATCGGATTAGGGTTACGTCGAGAGTCTTAGTCCACTGCTGGCTAGATTTGGAACCCAATGGATCACATATAATAAAAATTTGATCTTGATCCAATCTATTTAAATTATTATAAATTCAATGGGTTAATTAAATTACTAGCACATAAATTAACCCAAGTTCCCAATTGGGTTCAGTATAAATATATTTGTGCTAACCCTTTGCTTGTTGCCTTGACCTAATGTGATTGGGTTTGAACCATCTATTTATAAGTTTGTTTATCTAATTTTTATAGAAGTGTTCCATATGCTTTAAACCATCTCCACACCAAAACCACACACTAAAATATTTGGCATGCCAGAAATTAAATGGCGATGAGAAGGAAGAGTCCTTCTCATCTACTTATCTTAATTTTCTTACCATGTTCCACACGTCCCAATTTTTTGTGCGTCATCTGATGGTGCTTTGGGATTTATGGGCATGGAAGAGGAGAAGGAGTCCTTCTCTAAGAAGGAACTCCATGCCATAATTCATGTGGACACCATATTATTTTGGGCGATGAAATGGAAGAGTCCATTTCACATTGGACTCTTAATTCCTCTCTATTATTCCATGCGTTTCCTTTACTCCACGCACCATGTGATGGCTCTTGGAGATGTGTTGGTGTAGAAGTGGAGGATTCTTTCTGCTTGGAGGCTCTTCCACACCTAGAACTTCTATATGAAGAATTTATTCTTTGTGGAAGACTAGGGGATAACGCGTGGGATTTATTTGTGCCAAACATTTTTCTTCTCCCATTGCTCTTAATTTTTACACACCAATTTTTATGGGACTAGAGAAGGAAGAGTCCTTCTACTCATAGACTTCCTCACACACCATTTAAATGTGGTATTTTAATTTTACCATGTGGAAAGGTTGGGATGCCAAAAGTTGGCATCCCTTGGAGATGATGTGGCGTACCTTTGTTACCTATTTAAAGGGGGTGCTACACCTTGGTTCCATGCCCAATTTTGGATGAGAGTTGGCATGGAAATGAGGAGGAAAAGGTGAGAAAAAGTCTGGAAAAAGTTAAAGAAAAAGAAAAAGAAAAATGAAAAGGAGAAAGGAAAAGGAAAGCATGAGATGATTGTCCTGAAATCAGATTGTTCAAGTGTTGAACATCCGATTTAATTTTTGTGTGATGAGATCTTTTGAGAAAAAATTTCTAAAGAGGTCTTAGTAGAGGTAATGAAGGCATACAAGCTACAGTGCAATCAGTTCTTGTGAAGGACAATCGACATCGCACTTAGGAAGAAGGCTGCAGCACCATATCAAATTGGGAAGGGCCATGATCAATCATGTGTGGATTACCGTTGGAGGATTTCTGCTTTGGAGTCTCATCGAGGTCTTGAAGTTACCAGATCATGATCTTCTCATTGGTCTATGACTTTTGGTTTCTTCTTGATATGTTTGCTTTTGATATTTGATTGTAATCATCAAGGGATTTCTAGGGCTTTTGTATTTCGATAGACTAGTTTAAATGTTAAACTTTATTTTCAATCATTGAATGCATATTAAAATTTTTTAAAATATATATTTCACTATGTCACCTAAACCCAACAGTGGTATCAAAGCCATCCTTATTTGATTCAATCAATTTTTATGTTATTTTTGTGATATGGATTAGATCCAGTTCAAACTATATCAAAATCAAATTTTTTGATTGATGTTTTGTTGATGTTTATGATATATTTTTGTTTATGATAAAGTATTATTAATCCATGATCAAATTTTGGATATGTAAATTCCATATTTGTAGACTTGTGAAACAAATTTTGGATTAGATTCCATGATCTAATTTTCGAGAGAATTGAAATCCAGTGCATGTGATGCGCGGGGGTCTTGGAATGATACACATGGATGTATATTGCCAAGACTTAGAAATTTTTTGTATATGATGTATTCACCTAAGATCCAAGTACCAACCACCATGTTATCGGGCACCCACCATTGTGGGTTGACTATCTTTGTTGTTGCCTGAGGTATGTGTGGGGCCAAAAAATTTTTAATCATGAAAAGAATGCATCAGACATGGACTCAGATATTTTTTTTGCCGATAGATTGGTTTAACTATAATTCATTATTCCAATGTGATTAGAATTATGGATTATAGATTAAATCAAATTCATGGTTCTAATTTGATTAGAATTCATGTTTAAATTAGGTTGATCAAATTATCATTTACCTAATTTGATTAGGGTTTGAGTCATGGTTGATTGAATCTATGTTGACCTAATTGAATTAGGTTTAACCTAAGATTTGATCAACTCAACTCAAATGAATGACAAATGGATTGACTTAAAATTAAATTTGGATCAAGTGTTGAACCCGAATTGAAAACCCTAGATAGGTCCTATGCCCATAAATTTGAACATCTCCATTGACATGTGTATGAATGATATCACAATAAAAATAACATGAGTTATTTATTATAATATTTTATAATTGATATAAAATATTTATTATGTGGTTATAGACTATGGTACATTCATGTGATGGATGTATGCATGAATGCTTTCATGTTAGCTGATTATGTAAATGCATTTGCAAGAGTTGCAATAGGGGCTGGACACCCCTGATGTATTGTATTATCAGCTATACCTTTCTTTTCTATATTTCTAACTATTGATTGAGATTTTTACATATTGATATAAAATTATAGAAAAAAAATTATTTGAAATAGATAGAAATTATTTCTTTCTATTTTCAAATAAAATTCAAGTATTCATGGGAGACTTCATGGTGATGAAGACTAAACTACCAGACTTTTGGAGAGCAGAGGCACATTAAGATTGACCATGAGATGGTTCAATCTATAATGCACCTAGGGTTAGACCCATAGATCATCTTGTGGCTCGGATGATTTTTTCAAAAGTTCATAACTATTTATCTTTCTTTTTATATGCTCTTACATGCTAGTAGTTACAAATTAGAATTTGCATAGCATATGATGTATGTAAATGTTTAGGATGTGCTTGAGACCTAAGTCCCTTATTCAAATAATATTAAGTCATAATGAGGAAGTGTTAAGAACACTACCCATGTCTTGCTTCATGCTAAGCCTGTATTATCTCAAGAAACATAGTAGGCTTGTTGTGCTATCCACAAGGCTTGCTGTGGAGACTGAGTTGATACTGTCTTGGTGCATTATGAAGCTAATTGTACTTAGCTCATACTAGATCAATAGAGTATGTCACAAAGTGTAGTGAGTTTGTTGTGCTATTCACAAGACTTACTATAGTGATTGGTATGATGTTGACTTAGTGATGCTTATGGCATATTCTGGTAGTACTACCTTATTGTGCTATCTACAGAGATTGTATTATTCAGATATGACCATATAGGATTCAAGGGTATGACCTAACTAAAATATTATAGTTTATTATACTATCCATAAGGCTATAAGTATTTTAGAGGCATAAATTATGTTGAGAGTTGCATGAGATGCAATTAGTAAAGAGTTACTTTTCTTTGAACTCATAGGAGCTTGTTGTGCTTGTTGGGAAATATGTCCTAAAAGCCAATCGTTAAGCTGTTAACAGTTGAGCAACCAAGTATTGTAATTGATTTGTTATTAAATAAAATATATTTTTATCATTTTCATTATAAGTTTTCATCTTCTAACATACTCCATTATTATGATGAAGTTCTTAGGACTATTTAAGTTCGATAAAGATAGGATTTATCGATTAGTCCTTAAAATTATTCATGACCAAATGATAGGCTGTTAATAAGGATGACAGCTTCTATCAAGCATAGGTCACTGTAGGCCATATGAGTTGGTTGTCCTCTTAATCAAGGAGTATGGAGACACTGGTATGGCATACAGGTGAGATGTAAGGATACATCATCATTAAATGTGACCAACTCCAGAGTATTCTGCTGTCGAGAATGTCTCTAATGGGATGTAGGTATAAGTATCCCTTAGACCTGAGATCGCCTCAGTGACTTGCAAGTAACTCACTGTGCTTTGATACTGGACTAACTAAATTTCTAATTCAGTGATGGAAGACTTCTGAGAGTAGTCAAGTACTTGCAAAGTCAAAGTATGATCGAGATGGGATTGACCACTCCAAGAGTTGGAGAAGAATGAGTCGCTGTATTTCAATTTAGCAAAATCTTGGCCAGGATAATCCATCAAATGGATTTGATATTTTAAAATACAATGTGGACAACCTGATCAGAGTTGACAGTTGAACTCTTAGGTGTCCTATGATCATTTTGGTCAAGGGGATGAATTATATGAAAACTATATCCGCATGGATTTTAAGGATGTTGTTCTACACATTCGACCTATCCGACCGTCGGGTACCATTGCTAGATGGTCACTTCGATTGATATAAAAATTTATTTCTATGCTACCAACTTAGATTCGGATCTATGAGGTCACACACATTAGAGTTCATGATCCGATCGGATGGTTGATCAATGATTAAGAATTATTCTAGGGTTAAACGATCAATACGATTGACATTTAACCTAGTGCAAGTATTGCAGGAGAATCGATTAGCAATTTGATTGCTAATTGACTTAATTTGATTAAGCCAATAGGCTGAGATTAAGTTTAATTGAATATAATTTAATTAGATTTAGTTTGGACTTGATTGGATCAAGTCTAATTGGTTTATTGGATAAGCCAAGTGCAAGAAAAAACTAGTCCTAGTTCAATTAGGACTTGGGTCAACCTAATTTTTAATTTGATTAAAAAATTAAAATAGATTTAAATCTAATTTAATATGATTAAATTATATTTTTAATTGGGTTAAGATCTATTTTTGTTGCTCCTAGATTGATTTTGATGATTACAAAGCAGATTGAAGGGATACAAATAATTTTAAAATAAAAAAGTCCTTATGGTCTTCAAGGGCAAAATCATAATTTCACTAAAATCCTGATTTGATAGTACCATTTGGTAGAACAAATGATTTAAAATCTATTGGTGAAAATTTCATTGTGTTTGGACTTATATTTTTGAAGTTATGAAGGTTTGGAGTGCATGAGTCAACTCATGAGTCAACTCATGGCACTGTGAGTTGATTGGCACGCAAAAATTCTCCTTGGCATGCTATTTTTCTGGCTTGGCACGACCTGTGAGTCGACTCATGAGTCGACCCACAAGGCATGAGTCGACTCATGAGTCGACCCCTGCTAATTTGAGCCAAGAATTTTCAGAAACGCATTCTCTGGTTTTTGCAACAGAGGTCGACTCATGAGTCGACCCCTGAAGCATGAGTCGACTCATGAGTCGACCCCTACGATGGGAAATGTCAGCAACGACTATTTTTTTGCCCATTTTAATTGCCATTTATGCTTCCTAAAAATCCTCTAACGGCTCTTTATCTACCTAAATTATTTTCTCTTGCTTCTAATGCTACAAAATACTTAAAATGGTGAAAGAAATTGCAGATTAAATAGCGGATCAAACGTGAAATCAAAAACGAGAAGAACAGAAGAGAGGATCCAAAAATCTGCACGAAAAAGCCTGAGATCAACGAAAAATCCAAAAAGAAAAAGAGAGAGGATCCACAATATACCAGAGAGATTGTGAAAGAGAAAAGCAAGATCTTTCAAGGAGAGAATTCTTCACGCCTATTGTTTCAACCTTGATCTAGAGATCGTTCAAAGCTTTCAAGAGATCTTCAATTAACAATCAACCTCTTCTCAAGTATTCAAGCGTTCATCCACTTTGAGAAAATCTGAAAAAGGGGTTCTTCATTTGAGTAAAGCTTTTATTGTTATATTCGCTCATTTAAGGAGCTGTTATTGTATTAATCTGTACTCAAAATTTTCTAACTCTTTGTGAGTTTTTGTTCTTATTTTTGGAGGATTTCCAAAACAAGAAAAGGTTGATCCGAACCTGAAATCGGAGTGTTTTGGGTTTACTTGTACCCGGAAACAAGTATTCTAGCTTGGGATAGCTAGTGTCGGAGTTTCTGACGTTTTGTATTTGGGTTGAATACAAAGGATAGTGGATTGAAATTCCCAAGTAGGATCTTGGGGAGTGGATGTAGGTGCAAGGTTAGCACCGAACCACTATAAATCCTTGTATTTGTGGTGTGCTTTATTGCTTTATCTTAATTCTTTATTATATCCTTGCAATACTGCTTTAGGTAATTAATATTGATTTAAAGTCTTTGTTTTGTTCTTCATAAGTAATCAGTTGGGCTTAAAATTTTTAGAAACCCAATTCACCCCCCCCTCTTGGGTTGCATAGCTGGGCAACAAGTGGTATCAGAGCCGGTGCTCTAGCCCTTCTTTGATCTAATAATCAAAGAGCCAAAGATCTATGGCAACCCATGTTGGTACTTCTCTAGCCGAGGGGCAATCTACAAACCAACCTCCACTTTTCAATGGGTCTAATTACACCTATTGGAAAGCTCGAATGAAGATTTTCATACAAGCACTCGACTATGATATGTGGAGTATCATAGTGAATGGTCCTCACACACCCACCAAGATTATAGATGGTGAGGAGTCAACCAAATCCGAGAAAGAATGGGATGAGGTTGACAAGAAATTGGCACAATTAAATGCCAAAGCCATGAATGTTCTTTATTGTGCACTAGATGCAAGTGAATTTAATCGCATTTCTACTTGTGCATCTGCTAAAGAAATATGGAATAGGTTAGAAGTCACCCATGAGGGAACAAATCAAGTAAAAGAGTCTAAAATAAACATGCTTGTACATAAATATGAATTGTTCAAAATAGAGCATGATGAATCCATAACTGCTATGTTTACTCGTTTTACTGATATAATCAATGGTTTAAAGAGTCTTGGCAAATCTTATACTAATAGTGAACTTGTAAGGAAGATTCTCAGGTCACTGCCAAGAACTTGGGAAGCCAAGGTGACTGCCATCCAAGAAGCAAAGGACTTGAACACTCTACCTCTAGAAGAGCTTCTTGGATCCTTGATGACTCATGAACTTAGCATGAAGCAACATCAAGAGGATGAAGTCAAAAAGAAAAGAACCATTGCCCTCAAATCCACAACTTCGCCTGATTATGAAACGGATGACTCTGAAGATGAAGATCAGGATGAAGAGATGGCTCTCATCACCCGAAAATTTAAGAAGTTTCTAAGAAAAAGGAAACAGGGGATGAGAAAGAAATTCACAAAAGAGGATCAAAGCAAAGAAAAGGAGAAAGATCAACCCCCTATATGCTATGAGTGCAAGAAGCCAGGATATTTCAGATCCGAATGTCCACAATTGAAGAAAGGTCCAAAGAAGTTCAAAAAGAAGGCAATGATGGCGACCTGGAGTGTGAGTGATGACTCAAGCTCCGATGAGGAAACCTCAACAGAACAAGCCAATCTGTGCCTGATGGCACATGAAAATGAGATGTGTCTAGCATCCCAAGAAGGAAACAGGAAATGGTATCTTGACAGTGGATGCTCGAGACACATGACTGGTGATGAATCACAATTCATCACGCTTGATGCTAAGGATGGAGGGATGGTCACCTTTGGAGATAATGGCAAAGGAAAGATCATCGGGATAGGTAACATTGGTATCACTCCCTCCAAATACATTGAGAATGTTTTATTAGTTAAAGGTTTAAAGCATAACTTACTTAGCATTAGTCAATTCTGTGATAAAGGGTATAAAGTAAGTTTTGAATCATCTGTTTGCATTGTGACGAGTCCTATTAACGATGGCATTAAATTTATAGGACATAGGCATGGCAATGTTTATATGGTAGACTTGAATGATTTAACTAAATTAGACATGCAATGCCTAGTTTCTTTAAATGCTAAAATAAATGAGACTAGTTGGCTGTGGCATCGTAGACTTGCACACATTAGCATGCATTCTCTCTCAAAATTAATTAAAAAGGATTTAGTTCTCGGTTTGCCAAAACTAAATTTTGAAAAGGATAGAATTTGTGATGCATGCCAATTAGGTAAACAAACTAGAGTATCATTTAAATCCAAAAATACTGTTTCAACTTCTAGACCTTTAGAGCTCTTACATATGGATTTATTTGGACCAACAAGAACCACCAGTCTAGGAGGAAAATGATATGGCTTTGTAATTATAGATGATTATTCTCGTTTTACTTGGGTTTTCTTTTTAGCTCACAAAAATGAAACTTTTCAAATTTTCACGAAATTTTATCGAAAAGTCACTAATGAAAAAGGGTTTTCAATTCAAAATATTAGAAGTGATCATGGAACAGAATTTGAAAATCATGACTTTGAAAATTTTTGTGATGAAAATGGAATTGGCCATAACTTTTCTGCTCCTAGGACACCCCAACAGAATGGGATAGTAGAAAGGAAAAACAGAACCTTAGAAGAAATGGCCCGTACTATGCTTTGTGAAAGCAACCTTCCAAGATATTTTTGGGCAGAAGCTATTAACACAGCATGTTACATTTTGAATCGTGCTTTAATTAGACAATTTTTAAAGAAAACCCCCTATGAACTTTGGAAAGGAAGAAAACCAAATATTGCATATTTTCATGTCTTTGGTTGCCGATGTTTTGTATTAAATAATGGAAAAGAAAAACTTGGTAAATTTGATGCAAAATCAGATGAAGCAATCTTTCTAGGTTACTCCTCCACTAGTAAAACATTTAGAGTATTCAACAAAAGAACTTTAGTAGTTGAGGAGTCCATACATGTTGTCTTTGATGAATCTAACGATCTTCCTTCAAGGAAGAATGAGGGTGTTGATGATCAGATCCACTAATAGAAGGTATGAAGGAGATCACTCTGAAAGACTCAGCAACTCCAGAAGACAAGGATCAAGAAGACAAACAAAATGAGAAAGGTGAAGAAATTCAAGAACAACCTCAAGGTACAAATGACTTACCCAAGGAATGGAGGTATGTTCACAACCACCCTAAGGAGTTAATAATTGGTGATCCTATGCATGGGGTAAAAACCCATTCTTCACTTAGAGATGTACTTAATCATTGTGCATTTGTATCTCAACTTGAACCTAAAATTTTTGAAGAAGCTGAAAATGATCATAACTGGATTAATGCTATGCAAGAAGAACTTAATCAATTTGAAAGAAATAATGTTTGGACCTTAGTGAAAAGACCTAAAGATTATTCAATAATTGGTACAAAGTGGGTCTTTAGAAATAAATTAGATGAGCATGGAAATGTAATTAGAAATAAAGCAAGACTGGTTGCTAAGGGATATAATCAAGAAGAAGAAATTGATTTTGATGAAACCTTTGCACCTGTTGCTAGATTAGAAGCCATTAGACTTCTACTTGCTTATGCTTGCTTTATGAAATTCAAACTATTTCAAATGGATGTTAAAAGTGCATTTTTAAATGGATATATTTCTGAAGAAGTATATGTAGAACAACCCCCTGGATTTGAAAATCATGCTTTTCCCAATCATGTCTTTAGATTAAATAAAGCTTTATATGGTCTAAAACAAGCACCTAGAGCATGGTATGAAAGGCTAAGCAAATTTCTACTAAATAATGGTTTCTCAAGAGGCAATGTAGATACAACCCTATTTATTAAAAGAAACCAAAATGATATGCTAATTATACAAATTTATGTTGATGACATAATTTTTGGGTCTACTAATGAATCCCTTTGTCAAGACTTTGCTAAGCTTATGCAGGGAGAGTTTGAGATGAGCATGATGGGAGAACTCACCTTCTTCCTCAGACTCCAAATCAAACAATCAAAAGAGAGAATCTCCATCACCCAAAGCAAGTACACCAAGGAACTACTCAAAAGATTTGGAATGGAGAACTGCAAACCAATTGGCACACCAATGAGTCCCTCAAGTAAGCTTGACAAGGATGATGAAGGTAAAAGCGTAGACTTAAAATACTATAGAGGTATGATTGGCTCATTATTATATCTAACTGCAAGTAGGCCTGATATCATGTTTAGTGTTTGCTTATGTGCTAGATATCAATCTAATCCTAAGGAATCTCATTTGAATGCTGTTAAAAGAATCCTTAGATACTTAAATGGTACACAAACTATAGGGTTATGGTACTCTAAGGACTCACAAATTAATTTGTTAGGATATTCTGATGCTGATTTTGCTGGATGTAAATTAGATAGAAAAAGCACAAGTGGAACTTGCCAATTTCTTGGAGTAAACCTAATCTCATGGTTTAGCAAGAAACAAAATTCGGTGGCACTGTCTACGGCTGAGGCCGAATACATTGCAGCCGGAAGTTGTTGTGCTCAAATCTTGTGGATTAAGCAACAACTCAAAGATTTTGGAATCAAACTTAATGAAACACCAATAAAATGTGATAATACAAGTGCCATAAATCTATCTAAAAATCTAATTCAACACTCAAGATCTAAACATATTGAAATAAGACATCATTTTATAAGAGAACATGTTCAAAACAAAAATATAATTCTTGAATATGTTTGCACTAAAAATCAATTAGCCGATATCTTTACAAAGGCCCTTAGTGAGGATAGATTCTGTGAAATCAGGAGAAATCTAGGAATTCTAGATCCATTTGCCTAAAATTTCTCAATTTTCAAAGAATTGATTAGAGCTCAATTTTCAACATCCATCCTGGTCCCAAAAGCTCAGATTTATCACTCTAAAAACTTATCATTGAGCAAAATTCCTTCTCCCAAAATTTTAAATTTTTCTGGAATTTATTTGCATTTTTCCTGAATTTCTGAACTTCATGAGTCGACCCCCATGAGTCGACTCAATGGCAAACTTGTAAATCCCACAAACTTCCCACGGGCTCATTGTTTTTAAACGGGAACCCTGTTTGTGAGATGACTCATCTTCCCATCGTTCTTTCAAAAGCCGTCTTCTCCAACTCTTCTTGCTCCAAATCCAAGGATCAATTCTGAGGCAATTCTCCCTCCTCCTCTCCACCAAAAATTGTCACCTTAGAAAAGATTTTTCTGTGCTTTCTCGCAGTGATTGGCGCGGGTGGAACGTGCCCTAGAATTTTACCGAACTTCCAAAATCCACTTCTTTTCTCCACTAAAATTCCTCTTTACTCTCTTGTGATCCCTCCTCCTCTCAATTCAAGTCTTCTTGTCTGCTACTTTATTGGATATGGCTCCAAAGATGAAACTTCCCCAAAGAAGGAAATTAATCCGTGAGCCTGAAGAAGTTGTCCGAAAGAAAAGGCATGCTCAGTCTTCAACTGCTCCCACTCCAGTTTCAGTACCTGCTCAAGGTCTCTCTCAATCTTCCATAAGCCCCAGTGTAAATCCTCTTTCTGATAGAAAAGTAGAAACCGGGAAAAATATAGATTTTCGATTCTTTGAGAAAGAAGGCTTTACTTTTGCTACCAAGATCAAAAATCAAGGATGGAAACTTTATTGCTCTCTTAAGGAAGTCACCTATGTTGACCTTGTTAGAGAATTCTATCAAAACCTACATTATGGAAACGGGTCAGTGACTTCAACAGTCAAAGGGATTGACATATGCTTGGATTCTAGGATATTGGGAGATATACTTCAGTTGCCTAGTGAAGGATACTCAAATATGGAACTCCCAATTAAAGAAGAAGGGATCAGAATTATCTTAGGAGAAGCTTTTTCAGGAAATTTAAACAAACTGGAAGCAAAGTTATTATCCATTGAGATGAGGGTCCTGCATCAGATTGTAACAAAACTCTTTTTTCCTAGGAGTGGTAGACATGACTTACTGTCTGGCAGAGATGTATGTGTCATGTTTCATATCATCACTCAGACCCCCCTAAACCTCCCTGCACTTATGATAGAGGCCATGAGAGAAACTTTGAACAGATGCAAGGCACACTTGCCTTATGGTATGGCCCTTACTAGAGTATTTAGGAGGTTTGGAGTTAGCTGTGATGGGGAGACACCTACCAAGCTCTCACATGTGGACATTTTCAACCAACACAGCCTGCACCGAATGGGAATTACAAAGACTGTTGGTGGTTGGACCAAGGGCTCTGAAGAAAGAACTGAGGAGAGAGTTGAGGAAAGAGCTGAAGACAGAACTGAAGGCAGAGTAGAAGAAGAAGGTCCATCTTCTCCTGTACATGACTTTAGGGTAGCTTCACCAGATACCCAGTTCATTCCTGATACTGAGGTTAGCCCTTCTGAGTTTACTAGGATGCCCACACCAGTGTTTCAGCCAGAGAGCAGAGCACCTCATTCAGAGTTCAGACTGGCTGACGATCAGATCGAGCATATTTCACAGCGTGTGGCTTCTTTGCTATCTAGCCAGTGGGGTAGTATTTCTTTTGCACCTGGTGCCACTTCTTCTGATCAGACCATTACTCCCCACATCTCTACTGTATTTCAGATGATTTCAGATCAGTCTGTCAGGATACAGCAGCTTGAGGACACAGTCTGGAGACTTACTGGCAGAGTTCTTGACTTGCAGGGGCAAGTCCTTGCATTGGCCCATCCCCAGCCACAGGAGTCTACTATTGAGGTCATAGACCTCACTGCAGAGGCTGGCAGGCTCAGAGGAGCACTAGAAGGTGGATATGAGCTACTGAGGAAAGAGATCCGAGGATCAAGTGAGCATGCTACCACCCAGTTCACTGCTCTACTTCAATCTATTTCCAGAACACTGAACGTACTTGATTCTATTAGACTCACCCTTTCTGTTCAGTCCCTAGCATCTCAGCGTTCTCAGCCACCCAGTTCATCTCGTGGCAGAGGCAGACGGGGTAGAGGACACACTTCTGATCCATCATCTTCTCACCCTATATCTGATGACTCCGATCATTGACTTATCTTGATCTTTACTAGGTCATAGGAGTTAATATCTTGTTCTAGGATCTATACCTTGAGGCCATGTATTGACAATTAGCTGGTTGAATTTTATTTTTAAGAACTATGTATTGAAACAATTATGATATTAATGGAATCATCTTTTACCTATATTTCTACCTCTTTGTAATGATCATATTTTGGTTATATATTTTCTTCTTATTGAAATATTGTCTTCTCCTTGTTGTTGTTTGCTGTTGATAATTGCTATATTAAGGGGGAGCAAACATCTGTGAAAAACTCTAAAGAGGAAGAAATTAAAGAATATTTCAGAAAAAGAAAAGGAAGAGTTAACTATGTTTGATGATGTCAAAAAGGGGGAGAAATTAAACAAAAACAAAAATTGAAATTAGACAAAAAGCAAAACCCTAAATTATGAGAAAAAGGGGGAGAAATTAAATAAAAACAAAGATTGGAAGATTAAAACAAATATTGGAGAAATTAAACAAAAACAAAGATTGGAAGATTAAAACAAATATTGAAGAAATTAAACAAAAACAAAGATTGGAAGATTAAAACAAATATTGGAGAAATTAAACAAATATTGGAGAAATTAAACAAAAACAAGGATTGAAAGATTAAACAAAACTTTGAGAAATTTGGTATCGAAATTTGGTATCAGACAGAACTTAAAGCCATCCATCAAAAGCAAAATCATAAGTACAATGCAAATAAGTATTTTTTTTATGCTCTGATATATTTCAAAATTCAAACTTGCTCTGATACATCTTTTGAAATTTTATTCACCTTGATACATCTTAAGAAATTTGTTTTACTCTGATACACCCTACAATTTCTTTTAACTTGCTCTGATGCATGATAAAATTTAATCCGATACAGTGTGAAGGTTTCTCTGATAAATTATAACATTTGATCTGATACAGTGTGAAGGTTTCTCTGATAAATTATAATATTTGATCCGATACAGTGTGAAGGTTTTCTGATAAATTATAACATTTGATCTGATATAGTGAGAAAGTTTCTCTGATATATTATAACATTTGCTCTGATACAGTGTGAAATTTTCTCTGACATTTGCTCTAATACAGTGTGAAATTTTCTCTGATGTATTATAAAATTTTCTTACTCTGATCATTGTAAAATCTTTTCTGATATCATTGTAAAAATTATTTTTCTTGCTCTGATACATTGCAAAATTTATTAATCTTCTCTTGCTCTGATATATCTTGAACTCAAAATGATCTAATACTCTTTTCAAATCTTTAAGAAAATGGACAAACTATTTTTGCATTTATATTACATGCCAAAAGAATCATACTCTTTTCAAGCATATATACCTATAATGGATTCTTTTGAAATTAATGCATTAACATAAATATTTTTGTTCAAATATTTTGTCATCATCAAAAAGGGGGAGATTGTTGCTCCTAGATTGATTTTGATGATTACAAAGTAGATTGAAGGGATACAAATAATTTTAAAATGAAAAAGTCCTTATGGTCTTCAAGGGCAAAATCATAATTTCACTAAAATCCTGATTTGATAGTACCATTTGGTAGAACAAATAATTTGAAATCTATTGGTGAAAATTTCATTGTGTTTGGACTTATATTTTTGAAGTTATAAAGGTTTGGAGTGCATGAGTCGACTCATGAGTCAACTCATGGCACTGTGAGCTGATTGGCACGCAAAAATTCTCCTTGGCATGCTAGTTTTCTGGCTTGGCACGACCTGTGAGTCGACTCATGAGTCGACCCACAAGGCATGAGTCGACTCATGAGTCAACCCCTGCTAATTTGAGCCAAAAATTTCCAGAAACGCATTCTCTGGTTTTTGCAACAGAGGTCGACTCATGAGTCGACCCCTGAAGCATGAGTCGACTCATGAGTCGACCCCTGCGATGAGAAATGTCAGCAATGGCTATTTTTTTGCCCATTTTAATTGCCATTTATGCTTCCTAAAAATCCTCTAACGGCTCTTTATCTACCTAAATTATTTTCTCTTGCTTCTAATGCTACAAAATGCTTAAAATGGTGAAAGAAATTGCAGATTAAATAGCGGATCAAACGTGAAATCAAAAATGAGAAGAAGAGAAGAACAGAAGAGAGGATCCAAAAATCTGCACGAAAAAGCCCGAGTCAACGAAAAATCCAAAAAGAAAAAGAGAGAGGATCCACAATATACCAGAGAGATTGTGAAAGAGAAAAGCAAGATCTTTCAAGGAGAGAATTCTTCACGCCTATTGTTTCAACCTTGATCTAGAGATCGTTCAAAGCTTTCAAGAGATCTTCAATTAACAATCAACCTCTTCTCAAGTATTCAAGCGTTCATCCACTTTGAGAAAATCTGAAAAAGGGGTTCTTCATTTGAGTAAAGCTTTTATTGTTATATTCGCTCATTTAAGGAGCTGTTATTGTATTAATCTGTGCTCAAAATTTTCTAACTCTTTGTGAGTTTTTGTTCTTATTTTTGGAGGATTTCCAAAACAAGGAAAGGTTGATCCGAACCTGAAATCGGAGTATTTTGGGTTTACTTATACTCGGGAAACAAGTGTTCTAGCTTGGGATAGCTAGTGTCGGAGTTTCCGACGTTTTGTATTCGGGTTGAATACAAAGGATAGTGGATTGAAATTCCCAAGTAGGATCTTAGGGAGTGGATGTAGGTGCAAGGTTAGCACCGAACCACTATAAATCCTTGTGTTTGTGGTGTGCTTTATTGCTTTATCTTAATTCTTTATTATATCCTTGCAATACTGCTTTAGGTAATTAATATTGATTTAAAGTCTTTGTTTTGTTCTTCATAAGTAATCAGTTGGGCTTAAAATTTTTAGAAACCCAATTCACCCCCCTTCTTGGGTTGCATAGCTGGGCAACAATTTTAATTAGGTTGATCTAATTTTATTTGATTTGGTTTGAGAAACCAAATTAAAACAAGTCCCCCATGAGCCCCATAATTAAGTAAGACTAGGATTCTACCTTACGCCACATAAGCCCCCCATGCCCTCTCTCTTATTCCATGCCAATTCCCTCTTATTTTGTGTGACAAAAATCCACTCTTATGTCTTCACCATGCCCAAAAGGTTTTCTCTCTTCTTTCTTATATGGAAGATGGTTGTGGATCAAATCAAAGTAGGAATAAATTTGGATTTCAAATTCTATGAGATAGAGTTTTAGAAATCTAAAACTCTTTTTTTTTTGTCGATTTTACCTAGATTTTTTTCAAGATTTTTGTGGCTTTTATGACACTTGATAGGCTCCCTTTGCTGTTGGTCCATGCACAAAAAGAAGGAGGGGGCGCCCAAGAGTTGGGTACCCCTTATCTTGCCATGTTTGGATAAACCTTGACAAGATATTTGACTTAGATAAGGACTCTATCATATCTCTCTATATAAAATGAATTTTTTTATAAAAATTTTGTAAAAAATAGACCAAAGAGAGCTCTTTGGGGCATCCAAAAATTAGAGAGAAAGAAGGTTGGGGCATGGAGATATAATAGACACAAGATAGGGTGTCTAGAGAGAGCAAAGAGAAGAAGAAGAGGGTCTTCTTCTAGGGTTGTTGTGTTCATCTCTTCCCTTCCTCCATCTTGAGTTTTTTAAGAGCATCTCAGATCTGAAACTCCTCCTATTTTTTATCTTTGGAAGAGTCCAAATTAAGAAGAAAGAGGCACCTGATCAACCATCGAAGAAAAATCAGTGCAGTACTAGCATACAGTGCTGATTTTCTGGAGCAGGACTTCTGATCGAGATTCGTGGGCTCGTGTGGACAACTCTTAGAGGTCAAACATGTGTGAAGCTCACAACATCATCCTCAAGCCTGGATCAGCAAGGTTAGAACTTCTAACTTGCAAGGTAATAGATCTGATCTATTATTTATTACATACATTGGATGTAGCATAGAAACATGTTGATATGATCAACATGTAGTTCATTCTCTATATGTTTTAATTTTTAATTTAATATCATATAATAATCATGTAATAAAATCTTAGATCTAGGATTCTCTGATTTTATAAAATAAATTTTAATTTATTTTAGTCTTTCGCTGCATGTTCCTGAAAAAGTTTCAAGATCTAACCCTGAACCCTAGATCTGGTTCCTACAATTGGTATCAGAGCTAGGTTGTTTATTACATGATTATTTATACATGCTTAGATTATTTTTTAAATTAAATCTAATTTATAATTTGATTATTAAATTTAAAATTAAATTTTTTAGATCAATCATGAACTGCAAGGTTGTCCTGCTGTAAGGTTTATCCCTTACAGTGCAAAGGTTGTCCTAGTTCGTGTAGATCTATCTTTAATCATAAATTTATTAGATGTGATCTAGATTAAATTTATAATTTATTAGATTTAAAAAATATTTAAATCTAAAATAAAATCTCTTTGTTAATATAATCTGTGCAAAGAACCATCATATTTTTGCCTGAAAAATTTGCACAGTTTAAAGTTGAAATTATTTCAATTACATGAACCTATTTAGATGAGATCTAAAGTAGTCTCATATTTATTTCACTTGCATCTTGATTATGAATTAAACATACAATTTGATTGATAGAACCATGTTGTAAAATTATTTTACAAACATAAAAATTATTTTCAAAAAGTCGAACCCCAACCCTCAGCCCAAAATTTAATTGAGAATTAAGAAGTTGTTTTGATTAGATTCTAGGATTATGAATTGAAGAACCTAAGACACAAACCATAACACATTGGGTTAATAGGTTAGTGAGAATTAGGTCTATTAATTAGGTTAGATCTAAGGTTAGATTAAAGATGGACTTAATTAAAGAATTGACTAAATCTAATCAATTATTGTCTTAGATTAGGTCAAGGATTCTCTAGATCAATTACAATAGTTATAGTTGGTCAAGTCCATGTCTTTAATGAGAACTAAATGGACTTGATTTTTGGCTAAGTAGTCTAGCACGAACTGTTAGGCTGATCCAATCGAAACTAATTAAACCGGTTGGTATCTAAGAAAAACTAGACCAATGGTTTTTAATTGGTAGCCCGCTTATCTGACCATTTTTTATGGTGTTTAAGGCAAGCTTTGGCCGACCCTCCCACTGATCGAACTTACCTGGCCTCTTGATGAAATTATATTTTGATTGGATCACTTGACTATTCGAGCTGACCCATGTCAGTTAGGTAAATCAGTGTGACTGATTCAGGTGCTCCTAGACCAGTCCTTTTAATGGTCTCCATTAAGCTGACTTGGTGAAGCCAGTGGGAGGATCATGATAAGCTGGTTCATCTGACCTCATCCTCTAAATCAATTAAATCTTCTAAAATTATTAGATCCTTAAAATGAAATAGTTATGGTGATAACTAGAACCTACCCTTAGATATACATGGGTTAGCGAACCAAAGTTGGATTTATGTGCAGTCTAAGTGGATTCTAGTACCCACTAAAGAATTAGAGTAATTCCTTGAATTGGAGGTAGAGGCTACCAATTCGAATAAAATAGTGGGAGAAATCTTTTGATTAAAGTCTAAATCCTTAAGTTTAATGAATCAATTACTAATTAAGTTATGGTTTTTCTTTGTACAGACATGGCCACTTTCCTATCACTTCGATCATTATTGGACAATAAAAATTTGATGGGACCCAACATCGGTAGCTGGTACCGAAAGTTGAAGATAGTCTTGGAGCATGAATGGATTCTATATGTGATAACAAATCCTACACCTGAGGAGCCAGCTGCCAATGTAAGTGGAATAGTCAGAGATCCTTACCAGAAGTGGCTCAGTGATCGAACCATGGTGCGCTACATCATGCTGGCTGCCATGAGCGATGAGTTTAGTCACAAATTTGAGATGGCTTAGCCAAAAGACATGCTTCAAGTGTTGAAGGATGCCTTTGGCACACTCGATGATGTGGAGAGGCACAAGATTAGTTGTGCCATCTTCAATGCCAAAATACAGGATGGTGTCTCTGTCACTGATCATGTATTGTACATGATCGAGCTGATGGAGCATTTGAGTAAGCTCAGCTTTCTCTTACATGAGCAGCTTGGGAAGGATGCAATACTGAACTCGCTACCCAAGTCTTATCTCCTATTCCTCACTCATTATAAAATGATAAAGCCTGAAGTAAACCACCACGGGTTACTGGAGTTACTTCAAAACTTTGAGAAGAATCACCAACTCCACAAGGAGTCGGTGAATTTAGTGGGAGGTTCATCTTCTGGTTCTCGACCCTTTAAGAAAGGGAAGAAGAATAAGAAAAAAAAGTGAAGAAGGTGCAAGTTCAGGTTAGGACATTAGTGCAGAGCCAGACCAAAAAGATCAAGCTCGATAAGAGGCAAGCACCCTAGATTAGATAGTGTGTCAGATATCTACTTATGACACTATAGGCCAAATCATATAAACAAGAACAGAATAAATAGGTTGACTCAAGAGAGAATCCTCAAAGTCAGTAATTGTGAATCACTTCCAATCTGTGAGTCTTGTCTTCTTGATAAAATGATCGTCATCTTTTACTGAAAAAGGTGAGAGAGCTACTGAGCTCTTGGGCTAAGTACATACTGATGTATGCGGGCCCATGAGTATAAGTGCTAGAGGTGGATATTTCTACTTCATCACTTTCGTGGATGATCTATCCAGATATGGATATGTCTATCTGATGAAACATAAGTCAGATTCATTTGAAATATTTAAACGATTCTGAAGTGAAGTAGAAAAACAAACTGAGAATAGTATTAAAACTCTTCGATCTGATCAAGGAGGAGAATACCTTTCTGGTGAGTTTCTCACATACCTAGGAGAGAATGAAATTCTCTCCCAATAGACTCCTCTAGGAATACCACAGCATAATAGTGTATCTGAAAGAAGAAATCGGACTCTGTTAGACATGGTCTGATCCATGATGGATTTTGCCTGCTTGTCAATATTCTTTTGAGGATATGCACTCGAATCAGTCTATTATCTATTAAATAGGGTTCCAAGTAAGTCTGTAATTAAGACTCCATATGAAATATGGACAGGGCGTAAGCCAGCACTTTCACACCTTAGGATCTGGGGGTGCCCGACCTATATCAAACGATTAGTTATAGATAAACTCGGACCTAGGTCTGACAAATACACATTCATAGAGTACCCCAAAGAGACCAAAAGATATTTTTTCTACTATGCTGATGAACAAAAGATGTTCGTCAGCCTTAAGACAACCTTTTTAGAAAAGAAGTTCCTTGGTGAAGGAACCGTTGCCTCTAAGGTTGAACTTGATGAAGTTTAACTGATAGAAGGACCGACACCAACAGCTGAATCTGAGTCAGATTTGATTAGATCAGATCTGGAGCCCAATGTACCTGCATTATTAAGGCGATCCGATAGAGAACCGCATCAACTAGACAGATACTATGATTTTTTGGTCCGAGATGGTGATCCCATCGAACTCGATGAGAACGATGAGGATCCGATCACCTATATGGATGCAATGCAGAGACCTGATTTTGAAAAATGGCTTAAAGCCATGAAATCCAAAATAGTATCCATGAAGGTCAATGATGTATGGATATTGGTTGACCCACCTAAAGGGGTTAAATGCATTGGGTGTAAATGGGTCTTCAAAAGGAAGAGGGGCACAGACGAAAAGGTGGAGACCTATAAAGCCCGTCTGGTTGCCAAGGGGTATCGTCAACATTATGGTATTAACTATGACGAGATATTTTTTTCTGTGGCAATGCTCAAATCCATTCGGATAATGCTTGCAATAGCTATCCATCTAAATTATGAGATCTGACAAATGGATGTAAAGATAGATTTCTTGAATGGAGAGCTAACCGAAGAGGTGTATATGATACAACCTGAGGGGTTTACATCCACAAATGAGTCCAAGATGTGCAAGCTTCAGAGATTCATTTATGGATTGAAGCAAGCTTCTTAGAGTTGGAACATGTATTTTGATAAGGTGATCAAAACGTATGGCTTCGTTAAGAACGGAGAAGAACCCTGCATTTATAAATGGGCAAATGATCCAGTTGTGGTATTTCTTATCTTGTATGTAGATGACATTCTCTTAATCGGGAATGACATCCCCGTACTACAGGGAATAAAAGTTTGGTTGTCATCGCAGTTCTTCATGAAGGACTTGGGTGAAGCATCCTACATCTTAAGGATGAAGATCTAAAAGGATGCTTGGGTTATCCCAGTCCATGTACATAGACACTATGCTGAAGAGGTTCAGCATGGAGAATTTCAAGAAGAGCTATCTACCAGTAGGCCATGGAATTTTTTTCTCTAAGAAGAATTGTCCAACAACTCCTGAAGAGAAGAGCGTATGAGTAAAGTCCCATATGCTTCGATCGTGGGATCTATCATGTACGCCATGATATGTACAAGGCCAGATGTGGCATACTCACTAGGAGTAGTGAGTAGATACCAATCTGATCCTAGAGAAAACTACTGGAAAGTGATTAAAATCATCCTTAAGTATTTGAAAAATACTAAGGACCAATGGTTGGTTTATGGTGAGTCAGATCTGAAACTTGTGGGGTTCACAGACTCCAGCTTTCAATCTGACCATGATGACAGCAGAAGCATATCGGGTTATATCTTTACTCTGAATGGTGGAGCCATCTGCTAGAAGAGTTTCAAGCAGCATACTGTGGCAGACTTTGTTTGCAAGGTGGAGTACATCACAGCATCGGACGTCGTGAAGAAAGCTATGTGGCTGAAAAAATTCATCACCGAGCTTGGAGTAGCACCCTCCCTTGATGGTCCGATCTTGCTCTACTGTGACAGTACTGGTGCCATAGCTCAGGCAAAAAAACCCAAAGCACACCAACAGACGAAGTACATTTTGCATCGCTTCCACCTGATCCGAAAGATCGTGGATCGAGATGACGTCGACCTTCAGAAGGTTGACAAAAAGGAGAACCTGACAGACCCCTTCACTAAAGCCCTGGCGATAAAGGAGTTCGACAACTACAAGTCGAAGATGGGTATTAGATACTGTGCCGAGTGACTTTAGGATAAGTGAGAGTTGTTGGAAAATATATTCCAAAAGCCAATCGTCAAGCTATTGACGATTGAGCAACTAAGTATTGTAATTGATTTGTTAATAATTAAAATATATTTTTGGTATTTTCATCATAAGTTTTCATCTTCTAACAAACTTCGTTGTTATGATGAAGTTTTTAAGACCATTTAAGTTCGATAAAAAGAGGATTTATCGATTAGTCTTTAAAATTGTTCATGATCAAATGATAGGCTGTTAATAAGGATGACAGCTTCTATCGAGCATAGATCGCTGTAGGCCATATGGGTTGGTTGTCCTCTTAACCAAGGAGTGTACAAACACTGGTATGACATATAGGTGAGATATAAGGGTACATCATCATTGAACGTGACCAACTCCAGAGCATTCTACTGTTGAGAATGTCTCTGATGGGATATAGGTATAAGTGTCCCTTAGACCGGAGATCGCCTCAGTGACTTGCAAGCAACTCACTGTGTTTTGGTACTGGACTAACTGAATTTTTAATTCAGTGATAGAAGACTTCTAGGCACAGTCAAGTATTTGCGAAGTTAGAGTGTGATCGAGATGGATTTGACCACTCCAAAGTTGGAGAAGAATGAGTCGCTGTATTTCAATTTAGTAAAACCTTGGCCAGGTTAATCCATCAAATAGATTTGGTATTTTGAAGTACAATGTGGACAACCTGATCAAAGTTGATAATTGAACTTTGAGGTATCCTATGATCATTTTCATCAAGAGGATGTATTATATAAAAACTATATCCGCATGGGTTCTAAGGATGTTGTTCTGCACATTCGACCTATCTGGCCGTCGGATACCATTGCTAGATGGTCACTTCGATTGGTACAGAAATTTATTTCTATGCTACCAGCTTAGGTTCAGACCTATGAGATCACACACATTAGAGTTCACGATCCGATCGGATGGTTGATCAATGATTAAGAATCATTCTAGGGTTAAATGATCAATACGATTGATATTTAACCTAGTGCAAGTGTTATAGGAGGATCGATTCGCAATTTGATTACTAATTGACTTAATTTGATTAAACCAATGGGTTGAGATTAAATCTAATTAAATATGATTTAATTAAATTTAGTTTGGGCTTCATTGGATCAAGTTCAATTGGTTTATTGAATAAGCCAAGTGCAAGAAAAAATTAGTCCTAGTTCAATTAGGACTTGGATCAACCTAATTTCTAATTTAATTAAAAAATTTAGATAGATTTAAATCTAATTTAATTTGATCAAATCAAGTTCTTAATTGGGTTAAGATCTATTTTAATTGGGTTGATCAAATTTTGATTTGATTTGGTTTGAGAAATCAAATTAAAACAAGTCATAAGATAGAATCCTAGTAAGACTAGGATTCTACCTTGCGCCACATAAGCTCCCCACTCCCTCTCTCTTATTCCATGCCAATTCTCTCTTATTTTGTGTGACAAAAATCCTCTCCTAGGTCTTCACCATGCCTAAAAGGTTTTCTATCTTCTTTCTTACATGGAAGATGGTTGTGGATCAAATCAAAGTAGGAATAAGTTTGGATTTCAAATTCTATGAGATAGAGTTTTAGAAATCCAAAACTCTTTCCTTTTTGCATCGATTTTATCCAGATTTTTTTTGAGATTTTTATGACTTTTATGGTACTTGATAGGCATCCTTTGCTGTTGGTTCATGTACAAAAAGAAGGAGGAGGTGTCCAAGAGTTGGGCCCCCCTTATCTTGCCATGTTTGGATAAACCTTGACTAGGTATTTGACCTAGACAAGGACTCTATCATATCTCTCTATATAAAATAAATTTCTTCATAAAATTTTCATAAAAAATATATCAAAGAGATACCTTTGGGGAATCCAAAAAATAGAGAGAAAAAAGGTTGGGGCATGGAGATATAATGGACACAAGATAGGGTGTCTAGAGAGAGTAAAGAGAAGAAGAAGAGGGTCTTCTTCTAGGGTTGTTGTGTTCATCTCTTCCCTTCCTCCATCTTGAGTTTTCTGAGAGTGTCTCAGATCTGAAACCCCTCCTCCTACATCTCATCTTTGGAAGAGTCCAAATCAAGAAGAAGGAGGCACCTAATCAACCATCGAAGAAGGATCAGCGCAGTACTAGCATACTGTACTGATTTCCTGGAGCAGAACTTCTGATCGAGATTCGTGGGCTCGTGTGGATGATTCCTAGAGGTCGGATGGGTGTGCGGCTTGCAACATCATCTTCAAGCCTAGATCAGTAAGGTTAGAATGTATAACTTGCAAGGTAATAGATCTGATCTATTGTTTATTATATACATTAGATGTAGCATAGAAACATGTTGATATGATCAACATGTAGTTCATTCTCTATATATTTTAATTTTTAATTTAATACCATGTAATAATCATGTAATAAAATCTTAGATCTAAAAATTCTCTGATTTTATAAAATAAATTTTGATTTATTTTAGTCTTCTGCTGTATGATCTTGAAAAAGTTTCAAGATCTAACCCTGAAACCCTAGATCTGGTTCCTATAGTGCTATCCACAAGGTTTTTTATGAAAAATTGGGATCTCAACCCCATTAAAAAGCTTTATGATAAGATTTTTGATTTCATACTTGAGGGCTATGAAATTTGTTAAAATAGTGGGAGACACAATTAGATAAAAACCTCGTCTAACTTGTGCATGTCATCATGAGTGGTCCTTGAATGTTCTTATATACATATATGCATCTTTACTATCATTGCATAGTAAATTTTTTTAATAGATCGAACATTATGAAATGGTTGAGAAAAAGAAGGTGAAAAATATCTTTACTAGGGTATCTAATTTAGTACTACGGCAATAATGAACATTAGAATTAAATTGCAAGAGTTGTCTTGCAAATGTGAAGCAGCAGTAAGATGCAAAAGTTGTATCTGATAATAATTTATATGTGATACAAATTAATTATCATTCAATATTTTTACTTTAAAATTTTGGATATGTGATACCTAATATAGGTCTCACTTATGCAAAGTGTTACTGAACCTATGAAGCTAAAGTAAGGTGACTAATTGGCTTTTGATACTGATGGATAGTCTATTCATGCTGAGGCTGTAGGAACCTACTTATTTAAGAACTAGTTAATCATTGTTATGTGTCTAAATTTATCAGAAATATTATTTCAAATCTTTTGCTAATGTAGCATAGTTTTGAAATTAATATAAAGAGTAAAAGTTACTCTCAATTTGATAAATTTTAAGACTATGATTTCATATTTCTATCACTTAATGATGTTATTTTTCATGATTGATGAAAACAAAAAATAATTCAAAGTATGTATTTTTAAAATTTTATAGCAGAATAATAAATGATTAAATATTTTAATCTTCTAAACATGCCTTAGATCATATCTAAACTACCATTAAGCTTTCTTATAATATGAATTTTTTGCATATAATCTGATTTTAATTATTTAGATTAGATCTAAATAGTTAATTTTGAATCTGAGTAGTATAGTAATTTGATTGAATAGATCCTCATAGCCATCCAGTCATAGGAGAAATCAGGATTTCACTATCCTATTTACCCATTCGATGGGATCTCCTATGGCATGTAGGGGTACTGTGCAATCTTTTCCATGATGATGAACAACGAAAAAAAAATTAAAATTTTATTTTAGATCTGAAATAATGTATATTAGATCTGAAATTAAAATTTTGATCATTAGATGATTGATTGTAAAAATATTTTATAAAATTAAAAACTATTTTCAAACACCAAACCCGAACCCATATCAGCCCAAAACGTAATTAAGAATTAAGCGATCTAGATTTGAGAATCAAAGATCTAAGGTATTAATTTCATAACTCATGGATTAATGGGTTACCTCGAGTCAAGTCCATTTAACTGGGTTAGACCTAGGGTTAGAAATCATTGATAATGGATCATGTTAGTAATTGATCAAATCTAATTAAAAGTTAATTCTGATTGGGTCAATTTCTTCTCTTGATCAATTTCAATAGTTGTAGTTGGTCAAGTCCATATCTTTGATTAGACCAATATGGACTTTGATCGTAGCTCCATGATCGAATCCAAATCTATAAGTTGATCAAATTAAAAATGACTAACTAGTTGGTGTCTAAGGTACGTATGACAGCTTTGATTGATGGTCATTAATCAGGAGCTACTCACATAGATTGAGTCTATGTCAAGTTAATGGCATATCCTTCCCATTGATCTCACTTACCTGACCAACATGGTGAATCATGTTTTGATTAGATCACTTAATAATTGGAGTTGACCAATGCTAACTAGGAAATCAGTATGACTGATTTAGGTGTCCCTAGTTCAACTTGTCTTGAGTCCTCTTTATGACTTAGTGAAGCCAGTAGGAGGATTCATGATTGGTTGGCTAGACCAGCTTATGCCTGATCTTCTTAAATCTGATTTGATGAAGTCAGTGGGAGGATTAAGATTAACTAGTTAAGTCTCATCTCATCTCTCAATTAAACTAATTAAATCTTCTAAAATTGTTAGGTCCCTAAAATGAAATAGTTATGACGATAAATAGATCATAGCCTCCCATTAAGTTGGGTGATAATGAGTTCAATGGTTTAGATGATCATTAGAGGTGCCATACGTCTGGTGCTCGTCTGGCTGTCGGAATTATCATTCATAATATGTTATTTTAGTTGTGTCTTTCTAATGATGGTCAGATTGGCCGAGCCACACTCAGGCTTGGTCACTCATTTGTTAGATACACTAAATTCTTGCATGTTAATGGTTGGATCTAATCAAAATCTTCAGTGAAGATGCTACACACCTGCTGAAGAGATGTCTGGAGCAAAATTGAATACTAAAAATTATTTGGTGAAATAATTGGTTAAGAACCTATCCATGGGTATACAAGGGTTGGTCGAGCCACACTCGGGCCCATGTGTAGTCCATGTGGATTCTAGTACCCACTACGAAATTAGTGTAATTCCTCGAGTTGAAGGTAGAGGTTATCAATTCGAATAAAATAGTGGGAGAACCTTTAGACTAAAATCCATGTCTTTAGGCTTAATTAATTTATATACTAATTAGGTTTTGATTTTTCTTTTGCAGTTATGACCACCACCTTGTCACTCCGACACTATTAGATAGTGATAAATTGATGGGACCAAATTTTGATAGCTGATATCGAAAGCTCAAAATAGTCCTAGAGCATGAACAGATCTTATATGTATTGACAGATCTGGCATCTGAGGAGCCAGCTTTGAATGCGTGTAGCACGATTAGAGACACTTATCAAAAGTGGCTCAACAACCAAACTATGGTTTGTTGTATTATGCTGGCGGTGATGAATAATGAGTTTAGCTATCATTTCGAGAATGCTCAGCCACAGAATATGTTGCAAATGTTGAATGAGTTCTTTGGCACACCCGACGATGTTGAGAGGCACAAAACTAGTTGTGCCATCTTCAATGCTCGAATGAGGGAAGGAGCATCAGTCACTGATCATGTATTATACATGATCGAGATGATTGTACGCCTAAGCAAGCTCAGCTTTCTCCTGCATGAGCAGTTGGAAAAAGATGCTATTCTGAACTCTCTGCTCAAGTCCTACCTCCCTTTTCTTACTCATTTTCGAATGACAAAGCCTGCAGTTAACTACCACGGTTTGCTGGGGTTACTGTAAAACTTTGAGAAGGATCATCAGCTCCAAAAAGAGTTGGTGAATGTTGTGGAAGGGTCTTCTTCTGAATATCGATCCTTTAAGAAACAAAAGAAGAACAAGAAGAATAAGTAAAGAGTGCAAAGTGCTGGGGCACCCAAGCCCTGTCAGACCAAGAAACCCAAGTCTGACCAGAGTCAGGCAGAATGCTTCTACTGCAAGAAGCAGGGGTACTGAAAAAGGAATTGTCCTCAATATATTACCTCTCTGGATCCGAATAGATCTAGAAAGAAGTAAGTTATTGCTGGACAAAGTAATTATATGATAATACCTTGTAATTTCTTAATTTGTGATTCCACTGAAGGAGGAAAACCACTTTTCCTCGTAGGATCTTCCAGATTTCATCAAATCTGAGGTGGAATAATTTAAAAAAAAAATATCCTACATATATTTTAGATCTAAGTCTCTAGATCTAATCTTCATATCGGATATTAAGTCTAAAATAAATCTAAAAGGGATGAGGAAATAAGTAATACCTCAAGGATAATCTGATTACCCTATAGATGATCTCAGCATAGCTCGAGGTTCTGATGTAGCCACACAAGCATCTAGTCTCTACCAGTATCCACTCAAGCAAGACCTAGAAAATCTTTCCTCATGAATTTATTCTTCAAAAATCAGATCTAAATCTGATTAGGAAGATCTTCAAAAGTCTTCCTGAAGTTGGAGCAGCAGCCTGTCGAAGAAGTCCTGCAGCCTTCTGTTCCAGGCGTCACCACGCCTTGGATCTTTGCCAGATGGATGTCCAACTCTTTGGATGTGAAGAGGGGAGGAAGGAGAGCAGGGAGGATATAGAGAAGAGAGGAGGGGTGGCAGCTATTGAGTTTTATACATAAAATAAGTTCTACCTCAAAACCCTAGGCGCAGCAGGGTTTATATAGACCCTGTATGCTGCGTAGTGCCACATCATTCAACCAATCAAAAAATTTCAATAAATTTTGAAAAAATTTTGATTGGTGGAGTGATATCATTTGATCATATCAAATAAGAACCCCACCTTATCTCTAAAAGATGGCACCAACATTGGATAAGCACAAATAGAGGTGGCGCCCAAGAGTTTAAATTGATCAAGACTCTCCAATCCTTATCCACTTGGGGCACCCACTTTAATCCAATTGGGCTCACACCATAATCTGATTATGGCACCCAATTTGATGTGGCTTGGCTTGTGGACACTCCACAAAAATCTTTCAATGAGCCCTTTTCAGTTTAAGAACCATATGTCAACTTTTGATAGATGTCCTAAAATAAAATTGGCAGGTGCTAGAAATTAGCAGGTATTATCTTAAATTCATCTCATGAATTAAGATAAACCTTTTCTAAGCTGGACAAACTTTATTTAGACTGAGAGAAACCTTTTCAAGGTTCTCTGGATGAGTCAAATCACATTTGGCTCAGTAGAGATAGAAAAGATTACACGAAGAGAAAGTTAGGCTCAATCGAGTGCTAGCATGATTTCCTTGAACCTAATTGGATCTAATCCAAATCAATTAAGCTAGCCCAATTGATGACATCCAGACCCTAACCCTTATTTGTGTGACCCAGTTAGGTTCAATTCTGTATGGTAATGAGACATGTCGTGATCTCATCATCGAAACTCTTTTTGATGGATCAGAACTCTTCTTATTCAGACAATTAGAATGATCGATCATCAATATCATTTAATTGCTCCCAAAATCCACCAGTGACACCTAGCAGTATGTGGTGGTAACCCATCAAAACTGAAGATGAACCTCTCAGTGCAGCTATCTGTGTGATTGAGTTTCTCTATCATGAGTTCCGACTGAATTAGGTTTAAGGTGAACTCGTCAAACCCAACATCAGTCATATGAGTTAATCGATCGATTTGAGCCCGATGTGAAACCTTACTAAAAAATTCTTTTTCATTATTTCACTCTGCCATGGTCATGGGCTTAAGGACTCGATCTTTCAATTATCATAGGACTACTCCTCTCATCTACCGAGGTTGATAGATCCCATCTTAGTATGACCTAGTTCCTACAATGAATATGCTACAGCTAACATACACCTCAGGATTTTGAATGGCTAGGAGACTGAGTTATGGTGTAGTCAAACTATAACACACTCAAGGTGAACTATCGATGCACCTCAGATCAAAGAACAAGATACACAACTGCAGCATCGAGCTAGCATTGATGAGAAGGTAGACTTCCTTATGACTGCTCGAAGTGGTCACGCTCAGTACTCTCATTCTCAATGAATATCTGTACTCTCACTCTGGTGTCTCCACATCGTAGACTCAAGATGCATCTATCCTAAGGAAGCGATCGTACACCAATCTTCCGGATCGATCACCATCGTCGTGATGATCCTATGGTCAGGAGCTGTTTATGAGTTAGTTATGTAAATTCATACCTTAAATTTTCAACTCTTGAAAATATAAATTTACATTCTTACTAACTCAAAAAATGTATCACAGACACAATGTGATAGAAGAATAACCCTTTTATTCATTTATAGTCAAAATTATAAATTTACCCTTAGATCTGTATAGGAATGTGTCAGCCGATCTGGCATCTAGGGCACACATCTAACATCCACTACTTGGGTATTAGATATCGGAAGACCTTTTAATATTTGCAATTCGTTGCAGGATCTGCAGGTCAGTAGGAGATTTGAAGAAGGTAAAAGATTCCTCAATGTTGGAGATAGAAGACTAGTTTCAGTTCTAGCGTTAGGGACTATTAAGCTTATATTTAAGTCTAATGTAATTGTTCTAAGTGAGTGTCACTTTTGTCCTTCTTTTTTATGGAATATTATTTCTATAGGCCTTTTGGCCATGTACGGTTATAAAATTTTAATTAAAAAAAAATTAATATCATTATAAATGGTGTTAATGTGATGAATGGACAACTGAATAATGGTATTTACATATTATCACAATCTGTTAGTGTAATGTACACATCCAACAAACATCCTAGAATTAGTGATGTCTCTGATATCTACCTTTGGCATTATAGGTTAGGTTATGTTAATAAGAATAGAATAAACAGGTTGATACAAGAGAAAATCCTTGAAGTCAGTGATTGTGAAGCACTCCCAACCTGTGAGTCCTATCTTCTTGAAAAAATGATCAAATCACCTTTTACTGAAAAAGGTGAGCAAGCTAGTGAAGTTCTAAGTCTGATACATATTGATGTATATGGACCTATGAACACTAGTACCAGAGATGGACATTATTATTTCATTATATTTATAGATGACCTATTGAGGTATGGGCACATCTACTTAATGACACATAAGTCAGAATCATTTGAAATGTTCATACGATTCTGTAATGTAGTAAAGAAACAAACTGAAAAGAATATTAAAACTCTTTTATCTGATCGAGGAGGAGAATACCTCTCTAGTGTGTTTCTGACATACTTAGAAAAGAATGAGATTCTCTCACAATGGATCCCTCCTGAAACACCACAGCATAATGGTGTATCGAAAGGAGAAATCAAATACTGTTAGATATGGTTCGGTCCATGATGAGCTTTGCAAGTCTATCAATTTTTTTTTGAGGATACACACTCGAGTCGGCTTGTTATATTTTAAATAAAATTTTGATTAAGTCTATAAGCAAAACATCACATGAGATGTGGACAGGATGTAAGCCAACACTCTCTCACCTGAGGATTTGGAGATATCCGGCTTATGTCAAATGATTGAAAACTGACAAGCTTGGACCTAGGTCTGATAAATATCTATTTATAGGATACCTAAAAGAGATCAAGAGATATTACTTTTACCTTGCTGACAAACTAAAGGTGTTCGTTAGCAATAAGACTGTCTTTTTAGAAAAGAAGTTCCTTGGTGAAGTAACTAACGCCTCAAAGATTGAACTTGATGAAGTTTGATTGGTAGAAGAACTGACACAATCTAGTAAACCCATAGAGTTGGACTTGATTAGATCAAATTCAAAATCTATTGTAGAAACATCTTTAAGAAGATTCAGTAGAGTACCACGTCAACTGGATAGATACTACGGTTTCTTAGTCTGGGATGGGGATCCAGTAAAACTCGATAAGAACAAAGAGGATCCGATCACCTATATGGATGCGATGCAGAGGTCTGACTCTGATAAGTGGCTAGAAGCTATGAAATCTGAAATGGAGTCTATGAAAATCAACAATGTATGGACATTGGTTGACCCACCTGAAGGGATAAAATCTATAGAGTGTAAGTGGATCTTCAAAAAGAAGAGGAGCATAGATGGAAAGGTGGAGACCTATAAAGCCCATCTGGTTGTCAAGGGTTATCGTCAGCATTATGGTATGGACTATAACGAGATATTTTTTCTTATGGCAATGCTCAAGTCTATTCGGATTATGCTTGCGATAACAGTACATCTGGACTATAAAATTTGGCAAATGGATGTGAAAACAGCCTTCCTAAATGGAGAGCTAGAAGAAGAGGTGTATTTGATACAACCTGAAGGTTTCATATCCACAGATGAGTCTAAGGTGTGCAAGCTTCAAAAGTCCATCTATGGACTTAAGCAGGCATCTCGAAGTTGGAACATGCATTTCGATAAAGCAATCAAAACGTATGGCTTCATTAAAAATGGAGAGGAACCCTGCATATAGAAATGGGTTAATAACTCTATGATAGTATTTCTTATTTTGTATGTCGATGACATTCTCTTAATCAAAAATGACATCCCTGTATTACAGGGTATAAAAGTTTAGTTGTCATCACAGTTCTCTATGAAAGACTTGGGAGAAGCATCCTTCATCCTTGGGATGAAGATCTATAGAGATAGATCTTAAAAGTTGCTTGGATTATCTCAGTCGACGTACATTGATACTGTGCTGAAAAGGTTTAGCATGGAGAATTTCAAGAAAGACTATCTTCTGATAGGCCAAGAAATTTTTCTCTCAAAAAGTGATTGTCCGACAACTCAAGAAAGAGAGCGTATGAGTAGAATTCTATATGCTTCGATAGTGAGAGCTATTATGTATGCCATGACATGTATGCGATCGGATGTGGCATACTCATTAAGAGTAGTGAGTAGATACTAGTCCGATCCAGGTGAGAATCACTGGAAGGTCGTAAAGACCATTCTTAAGTATTTAAAAAATACTAAGGATTAGTGACTTATCTATGGAGAATCCGACTTAAAACTTATAGAGTTTACAGACTCCAATTTTCAGTCGGATCACGACGACAGCAAGAGCGTATCAGGATATATTTATACCCTGAATGATGGAGCAATCTATTGGAAAAGTTTCAAGTAGCACACTATGGCCAACTCTACTTGTGAAGTGGAATATATCACGGCATCCGATGCTGTGAAGAAAGCTGTGCGGCTACGAAAGGTCATCAACGAGCTCGGAGTGGCACCCTCCCTTGATGGCGCCATCTTGTTGTACTGCGACAATACTGGTGCCATTGCTCAAGCAAAGGAACCAAAATCATATCAGCAGACCAAGAATATTTTGTGTCGCTACCACCTGGTCTGAGAGATCGTAGATCAAGGTGATGTCGAGTGCTGATCACCCAAGTGCTATCATGGAAGGATGCTATCCTTGCACCTCTTCACGCGAGTGCTAATCACCGCACGTGCATGCATGTGAGGAAGTTTCCAGCATCCATTTGGCTATCAGATAAGTCTGAAAAAATTCTAAAAAGATCACCAAAAATAGCTTATCAAATGTGAACCATTATCACAAAAACTTGTTCTAATTTGAAAATATTTGATTAGGAGAAGGACTCTCCAAAATATAAAGAGATGCGACGCTTCTCCACGCATGCGCGAGAGACCCTTCTCGTTTCTAATTTTTATCTACCTCAAAAATTTTAGAAAAAATCTATATCATACTTTGAGATATTCACTGGAGGATGTAGGGTGATATGGACTGCTACACACATCTTAATCCCATGCTAGAAGGACTCTTTTCTTCTGCTCATGCCAACATGCGCATGCTGAATCTGTTTTGCGCCAAGAGTCCTTCACAACTTGGACTCTTCATAATTGGCATTAACATGAGAATTGACATCCCAATTTGGGCTACTTCTAGGTGGCATGATCTAACCCAAATGCCCACCAAATTGGGATAGCTAATTAGCAAGGGATGAGACTAAATTGATCTCCAAAAGAGCAAAGGTTTCCACATGTGCTAGCATGCTTACTGAAATCTTGATTGAATCCAAAATTCCAATCAACCTTTTTCAAAAGAGTCTTTGATCAATTTTTAAATATGTGTGATCTACTGGGTTTCATATCTAGTCAGCAATAGGTTTGGATATAGTTGATCAAATTTGATTAGACTCAATCTAACTGATTTAGGTCCAATTGAGCTAACCCAAGTTCAACAATTAGAATCCTTTCTAATTGACGATTGAATTAAATTCTTTAATTTGATCAAACCTACAAGTTAAGATGGACATCTAGCAATGTATCATGACTATCCAGAAGATGTAAAATTTGATAAAAATATTAAATATACCTTTCAGTGGTAAGTTACTGTGTAATTCAATCCTTCGATCATCCCTGTATCCTGAATATATTCATGAGTATGAAATCATGTCAAACTCAAATATATATTCATATCGATTCTCAATTAACCAATGATGACTCCAATAAAGAAGCATTAGAAATTCTTTCTAATCTCCTTCCTGTTTTTGATCAAAAAAATTTTTTTGAGTTATCTACGATTGAGAATACATAGGATACGATCTCCTCTTACTAGGAGTGATCGATTCTATGTTGACTTACTCATAACCTCCATACACACTCCATCATATCCAGAACACTCCATATATATCTTAATGCCATGCCTAGGTATGAACCAAAATATGGGTTCATGTGCATAAGATTCTATGGTAGTCTCAAGTCTAAGGATTACTTATACAACTCTCACTTAAAGAACTATCTTTGACATGCAAGTAAGGCTTTCATAAGATGCTCTCTTTCATCGAGTCAATTTAGTAGACTCATTTTTTAAATGAGTACCCACATCCTTGTATTAGTATCCCATATACAAGTGGCTAGTGAGATCTACCACCCTCTCCATCGAACAAATATAGGATGTGCCAGTCTATCTGGAACATTGATCCCTGACTCAATATTCCTATGATCAAAAATATTTAAGATTAGGATTTTAAGATTTTAGGTCTCACTAGCATGATCCATTCATGTCTCCTAAAATTATTGCCCTAATCTTTGGGGTTCATCATAATCTTGGACATTATAAGATGCAGCTAAAATGATGAATCAATGCTTCAAATAATAAATATCATTACATGAGTTGAAAATTGCAAAAAAAAGTTCCATCGCAACACACTTACGATTGGTTTATAGGGTACTTTTTTTTCAGGATAGGTTCTGACGGTCACAGTAACAATCCTTGCTATATTGCTGACTCAGAGAGTGTTCTCGTCTTTCCTCAGCCCTCTAACTTCTTCAAGATCCTGCATAGAAGTGCACAAATGAGCACTTGAACCAGAATCTAGAACTCAATTAGAAGAAGAGAAAATCGTTAGATTAGTTTTAATTACGAACAAATCAGATGTACCTTCAGAAGACCCATCCTTCTTTCTGTTCTTCACAGTCGTCAGGTATGTCGGACAGTTCCTCTCCAATGGCCTTTGATATTGCAATGGAAACACTTTTTCTTATCATCAGCCTTCTTCGAAACCTACTTCTTGGGCTTGGCCTCATTCTTTCACTTCTTCATAGGCTTCTTCTTTTTTTTTGAAAGAATACTTTCTCTTAAAGAAAGCCCGCTCTACAGTCAGAACCATACCTCTTGAAACTTTCAAGGTGCCCTCAGCTGTTACCAACATGTTCAGCAATTTGGATAAAATGCTATCAATCTTATTCAAATGGTAGTTCATAATGACTATCCATATGAATCAGGAAGAGACCGGAGGATCAAATCCACCTCTAATTCTTTATCCATGTTCATTTCAAGCTTCTGAAGCTCTTCGATATCCTTGATCATTGTCAAACAATGATCATTGATGGACTGTCCATCATGCTTTTTCACTTTGAATAGTCTTCAAGAGACCTCAAAACGAGCTGTGCGACTCTGCTCACCGTACAACTCTTGCAGATGAGTCAGCATCTCATTGGTAGTCTTTATGTCTTCATGCTATCGCTGAAGATCATTGGACATGGATGCTAGAATATAACACTTCACCTTATTGTCCTCATCCACCAACTTTTTAAGTGTGGCTCATTGATCAGGAGATGGAGGAGCAGGTAACACAGGCACATCCTGGTCTAGGACATGGGTTAGTTTCTCGAAACTGAGAATGATTCTCAAATTTTGAAGTCAATCTTTATAGTTCATTCCAGTTAATCTATTTGTGTCAAGAATACAGGTTAAAGGATTGGAACTCGACGTGAAACAGTTTCTAATTAGATGTTTGTACTTATTAAATATTTATTCTAGAGATTTTAAAAAAATAAATAAAGCTTTCACTATTTTCTCGAATCTCCCAAACTCCTCGGGTGGAGAAATGAAAATCTATATGTGATCGATTTTTAGTGGATACTGCAGTCCCACTGATCCATATGCACCTCATCTAATAGTTATTAGTAAGCATAGACCAATGAGTGGATAACACCTTATCCATTGCTTCACTAAGCAAGATGCAGCGGATTTGGTCTCTAAGTCCTGTGGCCTCACCTAATAGTTATTGGTATATTTCTTATTTAAGTTAGACCCATCATTCACCAGTGGATGCAAATCCATCATTGGGATCCTTATCTAATAGTTATTGGGCTCAACCCTATCTTTATCTTGAGGCATCAAATATCAATAGAGTGTTTGTACCTTTCTAATGCAACCAAAGCACTATAACTAATCGAGAACGATCAACTTCTGGAAGGCATCCGCATCTCTACAATGATGGAAGACCTCTAGACTTAATATTTAGTGAAAAGATTTAGATTTAGGTCTCTTCTAAATCAGTAGGTATGATATCCAACTGATCAAGTTCAGATCAGCATATCCGTATGTCTGACCATCCTAGTCGGAATGGGTGAACTCGAGTCAACAAGTAACCTAGTACAAAACTAAATCTTTCAAAATGATCAGATAAGTTAAGATAAGTGGGGGTCCCCCTGTTACTTTTTTTAGACACCAACAAATTGGCCAATTCAGACAACGAAATCAATTAAATAACCATCATTTAGATACTTGTCTTAAACATCAAATTGGTCGATTAGAATCGATCAGGTTAACCTATTGAAATGGATCCTAACCACTGAGCTAAATTAGGTCTTGAGTTAGTCAATTCATATCAAAATATGAATCGATGTGACCAACTACAACTAAAACTGACTTTGAGCCCCTTTGACCAAATCCTAACCAACAATTGATAAGGTTCAATTAACTGATCAAAATTGACAACAGATTCTAGTTTGATTTAATCAATTGACTCTAATTGTAGTTTGATCAATCAAAACTAATTTGTTCAACCCATATCTACATGCAATAACAAAATTTTTAGATTTTAAAAATATTTTTTTAGATTATATTTTATTGTATGCATTAGTGGCTTATGATCTTAAAATAGTTTTAGATCTAAACCTAATGTCATATATCACATATATCAAGTTTTAAATCTAAACTATAAATACATATCACATATATATTGATTTTTAGATATAAAACTAAATTTATACATATCAAATATGTACATAATCAAATATAAAATAATAATTAAAATATTTTAAAAATATTTTTTTAAAAAATCAGTTTGCATCAAACTAGGACAACCTTTTCAATATAGGAGGTAAATCCTATACCAGGACAATCTTATACCAGTCCGATGTGAATATTTAATCATTCTAATTTTAGATCTAATATGAATAAAGATATATCATATACATCAATTTTTAGATCTAAAAGATTGATTTAAATATTTTAAAAGTAGTTTTTAAAATCGATCAATCTTATGTTAGGACAAACTTTTCAATATAGGGGACAAACCTTATACCAGGACAACCTTATACCAGTCCACGATCAATATTAAATCATCTAAACTTTTAGATCTAATATAAAAATTAGATTATACATATCTTAAAGAATTAGTAGCTCTGATACCACTATTAAAAAATCGGGTAGACTAGCATGCATAGATTTTAAAATATTTTGAAACAGCAGCAGAAATAGATCTAGATTAAATTCTTTAACCCACATGCTATAGATCTAATCTACATCTATCTGAGTCTTGGATCTAAGATATGCATATAATCTAAAAATTAAAAATTAAAATTGAGATCGAATCTTAATACCCTGCATGGGTTGAAATATACCGTAATCGATGATCTTGGATTTGAAGGTTCTTGAACCGCACATGTGTTTGACCACTACAGGTATTCATCGAGATTAATTTTAATTTTTTTTATTATTGTAGATCCTTCTTCTCCAAGTATGATCTCAGTCTTTTAAATCTTTGATCAACCTTTGATCTTTGACCCCAAACTCAACACTTGAACAGTAGTCTTTCTCCTTGTTCTTGATGTAGAAACAATCACCCTCACCTTTGGGTGTGTGAGAAGATGGGATGCCCAACACTTGGGTGTTGGAAAGAGAGGAGGAAGGGGAGATGGCATAGAAAAGGAGAGAGAATCTAAAATCATAAAAATTCAACTGCCTAAAATCCTAGGAGATAATCTCCTTAAATAGCCCTTTTTTTATTCCAAATCATTATTCAATAAAGCTAAAAAGGTTAGTCCTTATCTCATAAGGTCACTTACTTTTTAATTTGATTTTTTTTCAAGCAAACTAGACTCAATTGAAAAGGCTCTTGCCTCAAAAGTTAAGTGGATGTGGCACCCTCATCTTATAAGGCAAGATGAGGAGGCACCATATGATGTTTAAGACAGGTAGTTGAGGTGCCAACTCTTGGCACCCCCTTAGGATTTTAAGTGCACAAAAGAGGGGGCATGGCCTCTCTCTCTCTCTCTCCTTCCAGACTTAAATAAAAGAGGGGTGGGACCCTCTTTCCTTCATTCACCCACTCCAAGAATATGCGCCCTTGATCTTTTCAAATAAGGAGGCATGCGTCTCCTCTTTCTTTCCAACTAATTCTCGCCATAAAAGAAAAATCAAGGGAGAAGATAAGGAGATTTATGTTTCAACTAATTGGCTTGATCCAATCCTTTTGGATCCATAAATAGATGCCCAACTAAATTCAAATCAAAATGGATTTAGATTAGGTTCAAGGCTATGGACTTGATCCAATCCTTATCTAATAAGGAATCGAAGTCTAGAGAAGAATTGGGTTTAACCATGTGCTAGCATGGTTCTCTTAAACCCAATAGAATTTTAGTAAATCCTAACCCAATTAGAACTTCACAAGTCCAATTGGTTAATTCAAGATTAAATCCCTTAATGTATGATCTCAAAGATTTCATTCTATTTGGTAGTGAGATATATCATGATCTGCATCATAATATCATCAAAAAATTTTTCGATGGGTTGGAACAATTCTATCTCTATCCTTCGAGGATCATCGATCATCAAGATGACGCCCGATGAGTCCTTCAATCCATCAGTGATATCTAGTAGTATGTAGTGACAATCCAATAGAATAAAAGTGTAAACACCTAGGTGTAGTTATCGTATAATTCAGTCCTTCTATCGTGAGTTCTGACTTGATGGAAGTTATAGAAAAATCATCAGACCCTATCATCAGTCAGATGCTAGATGGCTCAACTTGAGTTTACTTGTGAATCTCATGAAAATTCTTTTTCAGCATTCACACTTACTTTGTCCAAAGACTTTCAGAACTCAGTCTCGCAAATCACATAGAATTTTTTTTACCAAAATTGATAGATTCCTTCTAGGTGCATCCTACTCCTAACAGCAAATTTGAATCTACTATAGCCAACATACATAGCAAAAATCTAAATGGTTAGAGATCAAGAGAACGTGCACTCAAACTTCGTTGCCTCACTGTGAATAGCAAATGACACCATAGGTCAAAAGATCACTCACACCACTATCATCAAGATAACCACTGATAAGTGAGTAGATATCTAAGTGATTTCTCATATTGATCACGCTCAGTACAAGTTATTCTCTAACAACCACCTATACTCTCACCCCAGTGTTCCTATACTGCAGATCCGAGACTCATCTACCCATAAGAGAGGTAAACAGTACACCGATCTTACATAGATTGATCACTGTCCTTCATGATGATCCTTTGACCAGAAGTATTTAGAAACTAACCACTAATAATATATATCTCAAATTTTCAACATCTTTGAGAATATACAAAATCATCTTTATTAATTTTTAGGATAAATCATGGACACATAAATATGATTGAAATAAAAAATCTTTTATTAATATTACAAGTGCAAAGATAAGTCTTAAAAAATACAAAATGTGTCAACCAACAATTGGCTTTTAGGGCACTCATCTAACACACCTTTCTCACCTACACTGAGAAGATCGATGATAATCTTCTAGAAGTGGCTGAGATACTCCTGCATGTTCTGTCCCTCATACATCCATAGTTGATAGAACTGTCTCCACAGAAAAAGAGTATTGGTAAGGGACTTCATCATGTACAACTCCTTGAGTTTCGACCACAGCACCATTAAAAAAGTCTCACCAAATACATGAATCACCACCTGATCTATCAGATACAAGTGGATGGTACTCACTGTCTGCATCTGTAGCCGCTCCTAAGTCTTCTCCTCCATGGTGGGTGGTGAGAGTATCAATCGTCCCATGTTGAATGAGCATGTCCTTCACCCTTGCTTGTCATAAGAAGAAATTACTCTTTCCAATGAACCGATTGATCTCCATCTTGATTGTACTTATCTTCTTCATCTTCAATCTCGATCAACACCATCTCTATCTGAATCATCTGGTACTACTTATCCATGGTAACCAAGCTCTGATATCAATTATAGTGCTCTGATTCCACTTGTTGGGAGAAGAAGAAAAAAAAAAGAGAAAAAAGATCATAAATAAATCAAGATAACATGGATTGGCCTCAAGCATACCTCCATGGGGTGTGTAAGCTTTATTATGAGAGAAAGAAAATCAAACAAATACAAGAAAAACTCACTACTTAATCTTTATACAAAGATTTCTCAATATGAAGCCTCAAAATCTCCATAAAAGCTCTTTAAAATCTCTTTTAAGCCTCTCTACATGACCAAGATATCACTAGCTATCCTAGGCAACAAATGGCTCATCAATTAGAGCTATATAGGCTCCAAAATCATCAAAATAGTGTTTCACTAGGATATGCTCAAATCAAATTCTAGAATAATTTTGGATCGTCTGATCATGACCGACTCACACCAGAACCATTCGATCGCACAGATCATGAGCCCACAGTCCTGATTAGAGGTGAATCAGATCCCAACAATTCGATCCAGATTGACTCACTCCAGAGCAGTCAGATCGCGCCAAAACTATGATCGATCAGATCCTCACAAGTGTGCATCTGACTTGTCCGATTATGCAAAGACTCTAGCCATCAAATCTCTACTAGCTCAAGCGATGGCCGTTAGATCGTGCTCTGGTCCACTTGTGGCTTGTGAGCTGTGATAAAGCATGTGGTCCATGGTGGACTACGATACCAGAAGGGCCTGGGTGCTCACACGTGCGGGCCGTGCGCGTGTCTGGGCTGGCCCAGCACCAGCGTGCTGTCGAATATGGCCCGTGCCAGCCCGTGGGTCGTACCATCTGCTCTCGACCTTCTCTTGCACATATCTCCTCCATCTGGACTCCATTTAGGCTGTTCTTAGGCTTGTTAGATTTCATTCGTCATCTTGGACCTCATTCTGAACTTATTGTGGATCGAATCTCAAGGTATATTTTTTAACATGTGAGTCTACTTTTAGTTACTCAAGTCGATTTTTATTTCATCTCAAGTTGACTCAACTATGGCACATATATAGTAATAATGGCTAGTTCTATAAAAGATCTAGATTTTTTTCAGAAAGTCTCAAATAGCTAGTTTTTAGTCCCCAATGGCTAGAAACAACTAGTTTGCCTTTCTTAAACTATTTAAAGATATTCAAACTTGATTAAAATAGAAAAAAATAAGAGATAAGTGCCTAGAGTTAGAAAAAGAGAGAAAAGCTAAGAGTGTGCCAAAAGCCATTCAAAAAAGCTGAAAGCAATCAGATTCTTGAAGCATACAAAGAGTTTCTCTATACTTTGATTCAAAACCTTACTCAACTTATTCTCTGAAGAGCTTCATCAATTTTTATTTGCTACATTGAATGTTTTTATTGTGTTTTCAATTGTATCTCTTTTTTTCTGTTGTAACAAGTTTTAATTGAGATTAAAACTTAGAAAAAGACTAATCCAAGCCTCAAATTGGATTCTGCTTGATTGACAAAGCCTAGAAATGGCTTTGGAGATTAGTTTTGGTTGATGAGTTTGGAAAACCAATTGGATTTACATTATGGGTTTGAAAAATAATTTTGCTATAATCTATATAGTTGATAATGGAAATTTTTAAGTGAATACTTTGGGAGTGGATATAGGTGCTAGGTTTGGCACTAAACCTCTATAAAATCTTTAGTGCTTGTATATGGCTTCTCTTTTACTTGCCTTGTTGGCTATTATTTTAGCTTTCTTTACTTTGTATCATCTCACCACGCTTCACATGCTTTAAAATTTATGCATAGCGAGTCAAATTTCTGAAAAACTCAATTCATCCATCTCCTGGGTTGTCTCTCTAGGCAACAAGTGGCATCAGAGTTGGGTGCTTAGCTCTATTTAATCTAATAATTGAGAGTTAAAGATTAAACGACAGCTCAAATTGGTGCTTCTTTTGTCGAAGGGCAATCCACCAATAAAGCATCTTTATTTAATGGCATAAATTACACTTACTGGAAAGCATGCATGTGTATATTCATTCAAGCATTTGATTATGATCTTTGAAGTATTATGATTAATGGTCCACACACATCCATAAACATAGTAGATGGCACTATCACGCCCAAATCAGAAAAGGATTGGGATGACTTATATGAGCGAATAGTGCATTTGAATGCTAAAGTTATGAATATTCTTTATTATTTTTTGGATGCAAATGAATTCAATAAGATTTCTACATACATTTCTTTTTAAAAAAATATAGGATAAACTAGAGGTTATCTATGAGGGTACCAACTAAATAAAGAAATCTAAAATTAATATACTTATTCATAGATATAAACTATTTAAAATGGAGCAAAATGAATCTATTACTGATATATTTACCAGGTTCATTGATATTATTAATGGTCTTAAGAGCTTAAGAAAAACTTATTCTAAAAATTAACTTGTGTGAAAAATTCTTAGGTCACTTTCAAGAGCTTGGAAAGCTAATGTCACAGCTATTTAGAAAGTCAAGGACCTCAATGCTCTTCCTTTAGAAGAACTTCTTGGTTCTCGCATGATACATGAGTTGACCATAATAAAAAATAGTGAGGAAGAAAAGTAAAAGAAGATAATAATATTAGATATTTACATACTCTAGAAGCCAATTGGACTGACACATGTAATCTTTCTAAGGGCATAGTTTGCAATTTTGACTTATTAATAAAATAAAATTTAGATTATTTATCCATTCATATTATATAATGTGTCTATGAATCATCCAATGAATTAACAAGATGATGACACATATTCTTAAAAATTGATAATTTGAGGTATGTGTCATTGGTGGTGAATTCATAAACTTCTTCTGACTATGGGATCATCACGGTGATGGTGATCGATCCACATAAATTGGTATATTGATCGCTTCCTTATGGGTAGATGAGTCTCAAATCTATAGTGTGAGGACACTAAGTGAGAGTGTAGGTGCTTATTAAAGAATAAAGATGTTGAGCATGATCAATACAAGTGGTCACTTGGATATCTATCTTCTCATCATGATATACTCAATGCTGCAGTAGTGTAAATAGTTTTTTGATCTGCGGTGCCTCGACTATTCACAATGAGATTGTTGGAATTTGACTACACTATAACTCGATCTTCTAGTCATATGAAGCTTTGAGGTGTATGTTGGCTGCAGTAGTTTCATTATTGGAATAGGATATACACCTATATGGGATCTATCGACCCTGATAGTTAGGAAGAAGTCCTATAAGGATCATGCAACTAAGTTTATAAGTCCATGGCCATGGCAAGTGTGAACGATGGAAAGAAGTTTCTATGAGGATTCACTAAAAACTTAGATTGATTTAATCTTACCTAGGTGTCACTGATGGATCATAGGATTAATTAAAAATTATTTTGATGATCAATAATTCTCGAATTGGCTAAGTTGAAAGGAGTTTCAATCCATTGAAAAAAGTTTTAATAATATTATTGATGGAGATCATAATATATCTTACTACTAAACAGAATCAAACCTATGGGGGTCACTGTTGGGAATTATATTCTAAAGCCAATCGTTTGACAATTGTGCTAATTATAAATGTATATGAATTGATCAATAATAAAAGTTATTTGATCTTTTTTCATCATAAAATTACATCTTCTAACAAACTCCAATGTTGTGATGAAGTCCTTAAGATTACTTTGATTGATAAACGAGGATTTATCATGTAGTCCTTAAACTGGTTCACGACCAAATGATACGCTATTATTAGGACGATAGCGATATCAAGTGTAGATCATTGTGTGCCATATGCATTGGTTGTCCTTGTAACCAAATAGTATGGAGACACTGATATGGCATGCAGGTGAGATGTAGGAGTACATCATCATCAAATATAACCAACTATAGAGTACTTTACTGTCAAGGGTAGCTCACGAAGGGTATGAATATAAATGTCCTTTCGATCTGAGATCATCACGGTGACTTGCAAGTAACTCATTGTACTTTAGTGTCAGACTATCTGAGTTTATAAGTCACTGATGAAAGGTTTCTAGGTACAGTCAAGTACTTATCAAGTTAGTGCATGAGTCAAGATAGGATTGACCCCTCTGAATTAGTAGGAGTTAATGTATCAATATATTTCAATTTAGCAAAATCTGAGCTCGGATAATCCATATGATGGATTTGAAAGATTAAAATATAATGTGGATGACTTATCTAAGATTGACAGTTAAATTTTAAGTCATCCTTGAGTATTAGGATTAAAGGGATGAATTATATGATAATCATACGCCAATAGATTCTTAAATATTGCTTCGCCATCATTCGACCTATCCGGATGTTGGGTCACCATTGCTTGATAGTTACATTGATTGGTTCAAAAATTTATTTTTATGCTACTGACTTAGGTTCGAACCTATGGGGTTGCACTCAAAAAAGATTTTTGACTGATGATATGGTTGATCATCGATTGAGAATCATTCAAGGACTTAATCATCAATTCGATTGATGGTTAACCTTATGCAAAAGTAGCAAAAAAATTATTCACCAAGTGTTAGTAAATTAATGAAAGATTAATTAGCAATTAGATTATTAATTAACTTAATTTGATTGGATAAATAAGATTAAATAAATTTTAATTAAATTAGATTAATTAGATTTGATCCAATTAGGTTATGAGATGACCTAATCGCTAAGAGAGAATTATTCCTGATTTGATTAGGACTTTGGTTCAATCAATTTCTAATTTGATTGAGTTTTGATTAAAAATTTATAAACCTAATTAGATTGGATTTCTTCTATTTTATTTGGGTTAAACCAAATGTAATTTGGTTTGGATTCAAATAAGGAAATTAAGAGTCCATATTGGAATGGACTCTTCTTCCTTGTGCATCAAAACTTGGATGCTACTTTTCTCTACACACAAAATTATTTTGCATGAGATTTTTTCATGCCAAAGATTCTTTCTCCCTCTCTTTCTCACATCCAAATTTAGGTAGGATATGATTTTAAATGGTATGCTCAAATATGATTTGAATTGGATACCACATGGATAATATTTGACATTATCTACAAAACCTTGCCACCAACTTATCTTTTTATCCTTATGTGTGTGATATTTTGAAGAGATTTTTACTATAAAAAATTGGCTGGAGAACTGATTTACTATAGAAAAATATTGAAAGGGGTGTCCCATATTTTTTGGGGGGTGTATTGGCATGGAATTTTGAAGGGAAGTGACATCTGGTAAGAGTCCATGATCTCTAGGACTCTTCACCCTACTCCTTACATGCCTAATAAAAAGGGATTTTATTTTTTATTTTATACATGTAAGAGTCCAGAGAAAAGGTCTTTCATGGTGAGAAGTCTTTGGGTGTGGGTTCGTGGCGAGAAAAGAGAAGGAGAGTCCTTTCTCTTTGGGTGTGTGCAAAAATCTAGTTTCTAGGGTTTTGGTCCTATGGGTTTGGGAAGAGAGAAAAAATAAGAGAGAAATTATTTTATTCTCTATCTTTTTTTTACCTCTTTATCTTCTCTAGAAGTCCATCTTCAATTTTTAAAAAGATTCCAGAGATTTCAAAAAAGGATCCAGATCAGCCAAGGAGAAGGTGTTCGCACAAGCTAGCACTCCCGAGAAGACTGATCAAATTGGAGCTTCGAGTGGACTTTTCATAGAGGTCGGATGCATGTGTGGCTATGAGAAACTATCAATGATCATCTTCATCATATATTTTACTAGTGGCGATCATTGACCCATGCTCAGATATCGAGTTCTGAAATCAGATAGGTGTAGATTTGATCTACCGCTTACATCCATGCATGCAGATTTTATCATGTGACTATTTCAGATTTTATATGCAACATAACATGTTATAGATCCTAGAGTAGGTTGATTTGATGATTATATCATATGCATGTTAGATTAATATGATTAATCTATTTATCTTCTGCTATATTTTATTTCAAAAAATTTTAATATATATGCATGAAATCACCTATGTTTTCCAAGAGTGGTATCAGAGCCTAGGTTCATTATGACATGTTATATGTACATATTAAATTTAAATTTTAATTTTATTTAGATCTAATATGTGATATCTTAGATCTAAATTTAATTAATGGTTGATCGTACAAACTGATATAAGGTTGTCCTATTGTAGGGTTTATCATTTATAGTGAACATGTTGTCCTAGTTTGGGTTGATCTTTGACAAAATCTGATTTCATGTATTGCATGTGATATTTATGATTTGATTTAGATGTGATCTAAGTTATGATCAGATCTGATGTAATTTAGATTAGATCTAAATTTATACATATATGATATGTGATTAGATTAGATGATCCGATTAGCAAGTATTTGGATTGGATTGATCACCAGACCGTCCGATCATAGGAGTAAGAAGGATTTGAAAGCCCTCTCTTTCCATTCGATGGAGTGCTCTTATGACATATAGGGGTGCCATGTGATTAGATCCCATAAAGAAGAATGCGAAAGGAAGAACTTATTTTTCTATAAAATTCTAGATCTTGAAATCTTAGGTTCGTTGTATGTGATATAAAGTTATATGAAAAATAAAAATATTTAATCTATGTGATTAAAATTATTTTAATCATAAAAAAATAAAATTTTAAATCATAAAAAGTTTAGATATGATCTAAAAGGTATTTATGATTGATTTTATTTTAGTATTATGCAAGATTTTTCAAATCTGAAACATGCTTACACAATTACTGAGTCGATCAAATTTTGAACTAAGTTGATTTAGTCTCCTTCTATAGTCGACTCAAAGTTCATTGAGTCAATTTAGTTTCAGAATAAAATATTTTTACATAAAATTTATTATAAATTATTTACAAAATAAAAAATTGAAATTGTTTCAAACCTAAACTTAAACCCATGTTGATATCAAAACTTAATTAAGAATTAAGTGTAGAATCGATTAAATCTAGAATTATGATTTAATATCAAATGGCATTGCATAAAATATGGGGGCATGGGTTAGCTCAGATTAGATCCTCTTAATTGGGTTAGACCTAAGGTTAGAATCAAAGAGTTAATGGACTATGTAAAAAAATTGATTAAATCTAACTAAATATTGAATTAGATTAAATCAGAATTTCTCTAGAACCAAAATAATAGTTGTAGATGGTCAAGTTCATATCTTTGATTACACCAAATAGACTTTGATTGTGTCTCAGTGGTTGAATCCGAATCATTAGGTTGGTTAAATTGAAACTAATTAATCAATTGGTATCTAAGGTAAGTTTGGCATTTCAATCGATGATTTTAATTGGGAGTGGCTTACCTGACTATTTCGATGGTATCTAAGGCATGCTTAGCAGACTCTCCCAACGATCTTACTTATCTGGCCAATTTGATGAATTATGTCATGATTAGATCGTTAAGTGATTCGAGTTAATCCATGCCATTAAGGTTGATCAGTGTGACTGATCTAGGTGCTTTTTCAACCAGCATGACCCTAATCTAGTTCAATGACTTGGTGAAGTTAGTAGGAGGATTATGATTTACTGGTTGATCTCTTCTCTTCTCAATTTAAAAATTAAATCTACTAAATTATTAGCTCTCTAAAATGAGATAGTTATATTGATAATTAATGTTGAAAAATATGTTCCAAAGTCAATCATTTGATGATTGTGCTCATCTTGTAAATTGTATATGAATTTTTATTAATAAAAATTATTTAGTATTTTTATTATCTTTGAATTTTTGTATTGTAATGAAGCCCTTAGGACTATTATTAATCAACAAAGGAGGATTTGTCATTAAATCCTTCAAAATATTTGTGACCAAACGATACGCTATTACTAGAACGATAGTGATATCAAGTGTTGGTCATTGTTTGCCATATGAGTTGGTTGTTCTCTTAACCAAGGAGTGTAGAGATACTATTATAGCATGCAGATAGAATGTAAGAGTACATTCACATTGAACGTGATCATATATCGAGCACTCTACTGTCAAGAGTAGCTCGTGAAGGGTATAGATATAAGTATCCCTCTGACTTAAGACCACTACGGTAACTTGTAAGCAACTCACTGTACTTTAGTACTGGACCATTTGAATTTTTAACTTAGTAATGGAAGGATACTGGATACAGTCAAGTATTTATTAAGTCAGTGTGTGAGTTAAGATGGACTTGACCCCTCTGAATTGGTAGGAGATATGCATAAGTGGATTTCAATTTAGCAAAACCTTAGCTAGGATAATCTATGAGATAGATTTGAAAGGTTAAAATATAATGTGGTCAACTTAATTAGGGTTAACAGTTAAATCTTAGGTCATCTTGAGCATTTGGGTCAAAGGGATGAATTATACGATAACCATACGTCAATAAGTTCTAAAAGATTGCTTTGCAATACTTCGACCTATCCGATCATCGAATCATCATTGCTAGATGGTTACATCGATTGATATAGAAAGTTAATCCTATATTATCAGCTTAGGTTTGGACCTATGGGGTCACATGCATTAAGAAGATTTGGTCAGATCTGATGGCTGAAGAGTCCAATTAGATGTGACTCTGGTGAAGAGTCCTACTTGGACTAGGACTCTGTGGGAGAGTCTCACTGAGACTGAGACTCTATCATTTATAGATAATTAATTAGTAACTAGATTACTAATTGACTCAATTTGATTGACTTAAAGAGTTTTAGAATAAGTTTAACTGAATTAGATTCAGTTCGATTCAGATTGGGATTGATATGATCAAACCCGATTATAAGAAAAATTTATTCTTGATTCGATCAGGATTTGAACTCAGCTAATTTCTAATTGGATTAGAAATTTGATGAGATATTTAGATTTTTAATTGGATTAGATTTATTTTTATTAGGGGTTTCAATCCAAATTTGATTTGGATTAGAATGAAATTAGAAATGAAGAGTCCAAGTCAAACTAGGACTCTATCCTTATCTTTTGCGCCACATCTGGATCCATGCCAATATCTCCATGCCTAATTGGATTTGGATTATAATTCTTGATGTCATGAGAGAGGATCTAATAAGGGTGGTCAGCAATAGCTGATGAGTCATAATATTATCTTTTGCCTAATTCAAATGCGATCCAAATTAGAGATAAGATGCAAACTAGAAAAGAGATTTTTTATGTATAGTATATTATTGGCACCATATTATTTTTTTTCTTATTTTTCTTGAGGAATCCTTTAGTGTGTGAGATATTAGATCCCTTCTCCACATCCTAAAGATTTTTTAAGAATTTTATGGGACACCAAAAGGAGATTTTGGCATTGATTTATGGCACCCTTTCTTGGAAATCCCTAATTCTTAGTCTATAAAAAGGGGTCCCCTATCTTGGACATCCCATAATCAATTCTCTTGCTGATTTTTTATTTATAGAGCCTCTTCTCCTCCTCCTCTCTTTTTCCTTCAGATTTTGTATCACTTTGGAGTGTCCAAGATGCTTGTAGAAGAAGAAAAAGATCAGCTGTCGAATTTATTCGCAGACTAGTATCTCCAAGCCCCTGATCTGTGCCAGTCTTCACATGGATTTTTCTATAGAGGCCAGATGACTTTGTGTGGCTATGAGTGATTTGAGAAATACTCTCTCTAACCATTAGACCAGAGGAGATTAAGATCAAAATTTGTTTGGTAATGATCTCTAACCTATTTTGATTCTTATGATAGATCTAATAGTTAGATCTAGAATTTCAACATCGATGAGATTGATATGATTTCTATTTTTAGATCTAAAGCATATATTTTTTGTATCAAAGATTTTGATGTGGTAGTCTAAGATTAGATCTTATACTTATGATTAAGATTAAATTATTTAATCTATTATTTTTACTGCATAAAATTTTAAAATTTCATATACTGCACCACCGCATATTTTCTTCAACTGGGTTCAGAGCCAGGTTGTTTTGATATGAATTAATATGACTTTAGATCTAATTTTTTGTTATTAGATATGATTATTTATAATTTAGATTAGATCTAAATTAGTTTATTTTCAAATCTGATTATTATTTATTTAGATTTGATATTCTGAGCAGCAAAGTACTTGGATTGGATAATCACCAGGCCGTCTGATCATAGGAGCAAGTAGGGTTTCATGACCCTCTCCTCTTATTCAATTGGGTGCTCTTTATGGCATGTAGGGGTGCCACTGTGAGGTCCCATGAAGAAGAAAACGAAAAGAAAAAACTTACTTTTTTGCAAAATTCTAGATCTTGAAACCCTAGGTGTTGTAGTATGTGATGCAAGTTGCGAAAATGGTTAGTTACATCTAATCTTATTTAATCAAAATTATTTTAATTTAAAATCATAAAAAAATTAAATTTGATCTAAAATATTTTATGATCTGATGTAAAAAATTTATATAAAAAAATTATTTTTAGAACCTTAACCATGTTGATGCAAAACTTAATTAAGAATTAAGTATCAAGCTGATTGGATCTAAAATTATGATTTAGATCTAATGACATTGCATAAAACATGGGGCATGGGTTAGCTCAAATCAGGTCTTTCTCTTTAATTAGATTAGACTTAAGGTTAGAATCAAAGAATTGATTGATCATGTAGAGAAATTGATTAAGTCTAATCAAATAATGAATTAGATTAATCAAAATTTCTCTAGTACAATAGTTGTAGATGGTCAAGTCCATGTTTTTGATTAGACCAAATGGACCTTGATTGTGGATCAGTGGTTGAATCCGAATCATTAGGTTGGTCAAATCGAAACTAGTTAATCAATTGGTGTCTAAGATAAGTTTGGCATTTCAATCGATGATTTTTAATTTGGAGCAGCTTACCTAGCCATTTCGATGGTGTCTAAGGCAAGCTTAGCAGACCCTCCCATCGATCTCACTTACCTGACCAATTTGATGAACTAGATTTTGATTATATAGCTAAGTGATTCGAGTTAGCTCATGTCATTAAGGTTGATTAGTGTGACTTATCTAGGTACCAGTTCAATCAACATGACCTAACCCAATTCAGTGACTTGGTGAAGTCAGTGAGAGAATTATGGTCTACTGATTGATCTTTTTTTTTCTTCTTTCTTTTCTAAATTGATTAAACTCTCTAAATTATTAGGTCCCTAAAATGCATTGATTCTGATGATAACTAGATCATAGCTTTCCATTAAGGTGAGTGATAATGGGTCTATTATTTCTGATTGATATTGCAGGCACCATCCATCTGGTATTTTTTCTGAATGATAGAATTATCATTCATCATATGATGACTCTGTTGAACTATCTGATGATGGTTGGGTTGACTGAGCCATCCTCAGGCCTGATCACTCATTAGGTAGAATCACTGAGTAGGTTCATGTTAATGGTTTGACCTAACTAAAACTTTCAGTGGAGGCCCATCACCTACTGAAATAAAATCTGAGATTAAATTAAATACTAAAAATTATTTAAAGAAATAATTGGTTGAGAACCTACCCATAAGTGCATGTAGATTGATCGAGCCATTCTCGATCCTATATGTAGTCTGTGTGGATTCTAGTTTCTGCTAAAGAATTAAGGTAATTCCTCGAATTGGAGGTAGAGGCTACCAATTCATATAAAATAGTGAGAGGACCTTCAAACTAAAATCTAAGTCTTTAGGATTAATAAATTTATATACTAATTAGACTTTATATTTTTCTTGTGTGTACAGATATACCTTAAACTTATCGCTTCAATCACCGTTGGATAGTGAGAAGCTTATCGAACTGAATTTTGATAATTGATATCGAAAGTTAAAGATTATCCTAGAGCATGAATGAATCTTTTATGTAATAACAGATCCGACAGCTGAGGAGTCTACTCCTAATGCCTGAGGAGTGGTCTGAGATACTTATTTGATGTGGCTCAATGACCGCACCATGGTTCGTTGCATCATGCGGGCCTCCATGAATGACGAGTTCAATCGAAAGTTTGAAGAAGCTCAACCAGAGAAAATAATTCAAGTGTTGAGGGATTCCTTTGATACTCCTGATGATGTTGAGCGACACATGATTAGTTGCACCATTTTCAATGTCCAGATGAGAGAGGGTGCATCTATTATCGATCATATATTGTACATGATTGAGCAGATTAAAAAATTAAGCAAACTCAGCTTTTCTTTGCATGAACAGTTGGGGAAAGATGCGATCCTGAACTCTCTACCCAAGTCCTACCTGCCATTCCTCAACCATTTCAGAATGATGAATTCTGTAGTCAACTACCATGATCTGTTGAGGTTACTACAGACTTTTGAGAAAGATCACTAGCTCTATAAAGAGATAGTGAATCTAGTGGGAGGATCTTCTTCGGATAGTCGTCGTCCCTTTAAGAAAGGAAAAAGGAAGAAGAATAAGAAGGTGCTTGGTGTTGAGAGTCAATCCTAAAAACCCAAATTCAAGACTGATCAAAGTCAGGCAGAGTGCTTCTTTTGCAAGAAGCAGGATCACTGAAAGAGGTACTGTCCTCAGTATATCATTTTTCTTGACCCAAATAGGCCAAAGAAGGAGAAGCAATCAGTTGCTGGATAAGATACTTATGTGATAACACCTTGTAACTTCTCTCTTATGGATACAATGACCTGAGTATTCGATACTAGAAGCCCTATTCATATTTGCAATTCATTGCAGGATCCTCAGGTCACTAGTAAATTTGGAGAAGGCGAGAGATTCCTGAATGTTAGAGATGGAAGATCGATTTCAGTTCTAGCTTTAGGAATCATCAAGCTTGTATTTGAGTCTCAGTATATTGTTCTTAATGAGTGTCATTACTGTCTTAGTTTTTTTTTTTAAATATTATTTTGTAGACCTTTTCATCAATTTTAATTATGAAATATCAATAAAAAAAAAATTTATGATATCATTTTGAATGGTGTTACAATTTTACATGGACAGTTAAACAATGATATCTATATTATATATAAACCTAATGTAATGTACATTATAAATAAACGCCCTAGAATAGATGATGTCATGGATGCTTACCTTTGGCATTGTAGGCTAGGTGATTTATGTCACAAATTGACATAAAAAGTATCAATTAATATCTAAATTATCTAACTTTATTAGAAAATTGATACTTGTTATTATATTTTGCAAAAGAAGAGGTCATCAATAGAAAGAACAAGGAAAGAGAATTCCAACGGCATAAATTTTATGCAAAACGGAGTTAAATTGACCCAGGAATTGAAGAATGAAGAAAGAAGACTCAATTGGGTCAAACCCGAGTCAAATCAGGTCAAAATTGATCAAAAATCAACTGATTTGGTGATCTGGTTAGCCGCCTGGTCCACAGCAACAGGCGCCTGGACTATGGACCCATCGGCACACCATAAACCAGCCAATCAGTGAGTCTCGGCTCACCGCAATGCATCGCGAGCCCGATCCACGCATGCGGTCCAGGGCTCATGAGGAGAGAGAAGAAGGTCCGAAGGGCAACCTGGTAACTTCACATCACTCGATGGTCCGATCTTCTCTGATCAAGATCCAATGCTCCACATTTTTGTGCCATCGGACGGCCACCATCGCAGCTGGTCAAGATCCAACTGTAATCAAGGCAATTGTAAGAATCAATAAACACTAGGACAACACGGGATCCTTCTGCAGCGCGATCCAACGGCAGCGCTTCACCCAGATCGTGATCCGACGGCCTAGAATTGCTTTCGACTTGATTTATTAGATGAATTGGATCCTTTAGATGAAGATCGGATGGCTGAAACAATTTCTAGGGTTTCTTGATGGATTTAAGTGCTTTTTGAGCGAGATTTGAGCCCCTAAACCCCCTAACAGCCCTCTAAAACCTCTTAGTCCCACATCTAAAGTTTTGAAACCTTATAACCCCCAAATGCCTATAAAAAGCCCCCAAAGGCCCTTGTTTTAATGATTCTGGCCTTCCGATCAAGCTTGTAACCCTAGATAGTGGGGTTTTTAGCTTTCTTCTCAAGCCTCGAGCTTTGAGGTTTTTGTAATAAATTTTTTTTTTATAAAATCTTATTTTTATGTAATTTTATCTCTTTACATTATGCAATTTATTTTTCTTGCAATTAGGATAGTTTAATTTATGCAATTTAATTTTATGCAATTAGGTTAGTTTAAATTATGCAATTTATTTTTCTTGCAATTAGGATAGTTTAATTTATGCAATTTAATTTTATGCAATTAGGTTAGTTTAAATTATGCAGTTTAAATTTATGCAATTAGGATAGTTTAATTTATGAAATTAGGGTAGTTTATTTTTCTGTATTTAAATTTTGCAAGTAGATTTAGATCATGTCTAGCTAAGCATCCCTTCTAGGGTTTGCGATGAAGCTAGATCATGAGTAGGGGTTTTACATAGGGTTCTTTCTTTTTCTTAGGATTTTTTTTTCTTCCTCTTTTGCCAAGAATTTTTGATGAACTACAGTTGGGTCAGAGTCCCTTCATAGTTCATGTTTGATTCAGTGCATAGGAGGAGAAAATCCTAAGGGATCCTAGTTACTACTCCCCTGTAAAGAATCTTGATGGGTTATCGTTGGGCCTTAGTCCCTTCATAATCTATGCTTGGGAAAGATAAGAGGAGTAGTCGTTAGGATCAATAAGAAAAATTCTAGGTAGAATTCCCTAATCTAGATCTAGTGGATTCAAAAACCCTAGATCCTTAGTCTTATTGTCTTTAGCAAACAACTTTCGATCTTTGATTTTCGTTAAAGCTCGCTTGAGCATAGATTTGAAAATCATTTTTAAACCAAGTCTCTGTGGGATCGATCCGTACTCGCTGGTCGTGCTACTCTGCACACTGTGTGCTTGCGGTTTTATTTACAAATTTTAAGATTTGCACATCAAGTTTTTGGCACCGTTGCCGGGGATTTGGCGTTTTAAATTGTTTTCAAATATTTGTTCTTCATGCTTTGTAACTCTCTTTCTTTTTCCTTTAGGTTTCTAGATTTAGTTGGTGATTGCTGGAAAACTCAGGTACACTTCTAATTTCTCTTTTATTATTTTTAGTTAATTACTTTTCCTTTTAGACCTAATCATTTGAATTTACTTAATCACAAAAAAAAAATAATAAAAAAATAAAACAAAACAAAAGACATTTCATAATCATGAAGTAAAATATCAAAATAAAAAAAAAATTCTAAATTAAAATCTTTTACATTCTTGGTCATCTTGTTTATTTGCATTTGCATTTTCATAATTAATCTAAGGGCATCAACCCATTAACAAGATAAGGTGGGGATTTCATTACCCTTCCTTAGCCCAAAAACCATCTCCATCATATTACATTACCTAGACCTTTAATATTAAAATCAATTAGACGTCAACCTTAAGGAATCCGAGCTCAATAGGACAAGGAACCCTAAGAGTTCTACCAAATTTGAGTTGTTTGATTAGTTGGTGTCTAGGCAAGTCCCTGAGGGTGGTTTGTTAAATTGGTTCAGTTGCTGGCCTGGCCAACTCGTTTGGTGTCTAGAAAGGCAATGATGAGTGAACCTCCCACCTCTTATACTTACCTGGCTAACTAGTTGATCAATCTTCACTTGGAAGGCTTGAAGGGTCATCTTGGAACAGTTAGGAGCTGTCTAGATTTAGGTTAACCCTAGGATAGATTGAGTTTAATTTATTGTTTCACTTGTTTGAAAAAAAAAAATTATTAAAATTTAAATTAATTTGGTTACTTTTCTTTAGATTTAGGACTCCTTAGGATCTTTTCTTTAGAACTTTTTCTCTTTTCTTTCTTTTTCTTATACATAAAAATTTTATAAAAAAAATTGTATAAACAATTTAGAACCATACACCTCGTGTGTGGAGAAGAGTGTCGGGTCGTCTAGTTAGAATTGAGTCAATTCCTGTTGTTCCAATGGCTGAACCAATCCAACACATGATCCTTAAGGATTTGTGTTATCCAGTTGGCTCCATCCAACCATCTTTTATCAGGTTGCCACAATCCACAGCTAACAATTTTGAAATCAAACCTCAAATCATAAATATGCTTTCAAAATTCACAGGATTAGAGGATGCTTATATATTTATTAGAGAATTTGAGGAGGTATGTGCAACCATGAAACTATAATTAACAGAGGATGAGGTCAAACTTAGATTAATCAACTTTGCCCTTAAGGATAATGCTAAGAAGTGGCTTTATAGTCTGCCAAACCATTCTGTCACTACCTGGGAGGGCTTTGTGAGAACATTTTTGAAAAAGTATTTCCCCCATCATAAAACAACTAGGATTAGGAATGAAATAAATCAATTTTACCAACTAGCTGGTGAATCATTTTGGAAGTACTTTGATCGTTTCAAGAATCTTTTGACCCAATGCCCACACCATAGAATAAAAACTTGGAGACTATGCCAGATCATCTATGAGGGGTTAGATTCAAACTCAAGAACCATGCTAAAGTCCATGTGCCAAGGCCAATTTATGGACAAAGAAACTACTGAAGCTTGGCAATTCTTAGAAGACCTAGCCGAGAAAAATTTACAATGGGAAACAACTAGGAAACCTGATAAAGCTACACCTTCAAGAGGAGGAATGCATCAAATTCAACCAACCCTAGCATCAGAGGCCAAGATTGCAACCTTAACACGTAGATTGGAAGCCTTAGAATTACAGAGACCAGCCAATGTAAATCAAATATCTGCACCCATGTGTAAAGGGTGCAATGCACCAGACCATGTCTTAGAAGAATGTTCCTACTCGAATGAGTGTGCACAGGTGAATGCCACCTATCAAGGACCATTGAACAATCCTTATGCACCCACATATAACCCAGGTTGAAAGAATCATCCGAATTTCTCATGGTCCCAGAATCCTAATGTAGGCAATCCAAATTTCAATCAGCAAAATCTAAGGTCCAACCCAGTGATGAACAACCCACCAGGCTTCCATGATAATGACAAGAAAATTACCTCTTTAGAGAAAAGCCTAGAAGCCATGATGAAGACACATACCAGCTTTATGCAAACCATGGGTCAATTCATAAATAATAACACCCAAGCTATAGCCCGTCTGGAAATGCAAGTAAGTCAGCTGGCTTCGACCATTAGTGAACGAGAACATGGTAGGTTACCTAGCCAACCTGAGCCAAATCCTAGGAACCAAAATGATCCACGACCCCAACAAGGAAATCAAGTTAATGGTGTAAATGCCATTCATACCTTAAGATCGAAAAAACAAATAGACAATAAGGTAGTTGCACTTGATGATATAGAGGACTCATCTGCCGAGTCACCTTCTAAAACTACTACCTTTCAACCTCAAGCACCAGAAACCGAAAATTCACCTAGTCCAGTACTTAAAAGTCCTAGAGCTCCTTTTCCAAACAGACTGAAATCCAATAAATCTGAACATTTAGACAAAATTTTAGAGGTATTTAAACAAGTCCAAGTTAATATTTCTCTTTTAGATATAATCCATCAGGTTCCAACTTATGCCAAATTTTTAAAAGATCTTTGCACTAGGAAAAGGACCACTAATGTACCAAAGAAAGCATTTTTGGCTGCAAGTGTCAGTTCATACCTTTTAGTCATGTGCCAATTAAATATAAGGACCCTGGAGCTCCAACAATTTCTTATGTTATTGGAGAAACCAATATAAAAAAGGCCTTGCTAGATCTAGGAGCTAGTGTGACTATCCTTCCATATTCGGTGTATGAGCAACTAGGATTAGAAAAATGTCAACCTACTGGGATCACATTACAGTTAGCTGATAGATCTCTCAGGATCCCTAAGGGAATGGTCGAGGATGTTCTGATAAAGGTTGAAAATTTCATTTTTCCTGTAGATTTTATTGTTTTAGAGACTGAGCCAGTTGCGAATCCTAAAGGACATATACCTGTCATTTTAGGAAGACCATTCTTAGCTACGACCAATGCTGAAATCAATTATCGAAATGGTCTAATGAAGTTATCCTTTGGGAATATGATCATTGAGCTTAATGTTTTTAACTTAGAATAGGAATCTTCTTCTCATACTGATGTCAATGTAGTCCAAGATGATATTTATGAATCCATTGACATTAGTGATGATGAAGTCGACCTAGAGTCTAACCCTTGGTTAATCCATGAGTCTGAGGATGTCAATGAAATACTTAAAAAAAATCAGATTAATCAAGAATCGACACTTCCTACTGAACCAATCATTGAGATGGTAAAATCATCACCTAAACCATCGATAGAGGAAGCACCCATTTTAGAACTGAAACCCCTCCTAGAACATCTCAAGTATGCATATCTAGGACCCAAAAAAACTTTGCCTGTAATTATTGCATCAGACCTAGATCCCAAGCAAGAGGAGGAGTTAGTGTCAGTTCTAAAAGTAAATCAAGAAGCAATAGGTTGGACCATAGCAGATATCAAAGGAATAAGCCCTTCTATAGTTCAACATAGAATATACTTAGAGGAAGAGGCTAAACCAATAAGAGAAGCCCAAAGAAGGCTTAATCCAACTATGAAGGATGTAGTTAAAAAGGAGATTCTGAAACTCCTAGATAGTGGAATAATTTATCCTATTTCTGATAGCTCTTGGGTAAGCCCAGTTCAAGTAGTACCCAAGAAATTTGGGGTAACAGTGGTCCAAAATGATGCAAATGAACTTATCCCAACTAGGACCCAAATGCGATGGAGGGTCTGTATAGACTATAGAAAGTTGAATGCTGCGACAAGGAAAGATCACTTTCCTTTGCCATTTATTGATCAAATATTGCAAAGACTAGCCGGACAAGAGTTTTACTATTTTCTTGATGGATACTCTGGTTACAACCAGATCCCCATAGCCGCTGAAGATCAAGAAAAGACTACATTCACCTGTCCATTTGATACTTTTGCCTATAGACGAATGCCCTTTGGACTATGTAATGCACCGGCAACCTTCCAGAGATGCATGATCAGCATGTTTTCAAATATGATAGAATGATTTCTAGAAATTTTTATGGATGACTTTTCTATTTTTGGCCTAACCTTCTCTGAGTGTCTGAATCACCTGCAATTAGTTCTAGAACGATGTAAAGAGAAGCACTTAGTTCTCAACTGGGAAAAATGTCAGTTTATGGTCAAACAGGGAATAGTTCTTGGCCATGTCATTTCTAAAAAGGAGATTGAAGTGGATAAGGCCAAAATAGATCTAATTGCAAGTCTTCCACCACCTAAATCTGTGAAAGAAATACATTCATTTTTAGGTCATGCTGGATTCTATAGAAGGTTTATTACCAACTTTAGCAAAGTAGCACGTCCACTGACTAATCTTTTGGCAAAAGATACCAAATTTGAATTTACTCATGAGTGCTTGGAATCTTTTGAATTTCTAAAAAAAGCACTTGTATCAGCTCCAATCATTCATCCTCCTGTCTGGTCTGAACCATTTGAATTAATGTGTGATGTGTCTGATCATGTTGTGGGTGCAATCTTAGGTCAACGGAAAATAAGCTGCCTAGAGTGATATATTATGCAAGTAAAACCTTAAATGATGCGCAGCTTAACTACACCACAACTGAGAAGGAGTTCCTTGCCGTTGTCTTTGCTTTAGAGAAATTTAGATCTTATTTGGTTGGGACCCACACCATTGTTTACACCGATCACTCAGCCATTAGACATCTCCTAGCAAAGAAGGATGCCAAGGCATGCTTAATCAGATGGATTTTGCTCCTTCAAGAATTTGACCTAGAAATTAGGGACAAGAAAGGCACTGAGAATGTTGTAGCAGATCATTTGTCCCGAATTCCCGTCGCACCATCTAGTGAACCACCCATCAATGAATCTTTCCCAGATGAGCAACTCATTTCTGTGTCTACTGAACCTTGGTTTGCTGATATTGTAAATTATTTAGCCATAGGTAAGATACCTTCTCATTGGACTAAGCAGGATAAATATAAATTCTTTGCCCAAGTGAAGTATTTCATTTGGGATGATCCTTATCTTTTTAAACAATGTCTTGATCAAATTATTAGAAGGTGTATCCCAGATAACGAAGTCATGAATATTTTATCTTTTTGTCATGATCAAGCATGTGGGGGTCACTTCGCGTCTAAGAAAACTGCTGCTAAGGTTCTCCAATGTGGTTTTTATTGGCCCAATTTGTTTAAGGATGCTCATGAATATTGTAAAAGTTGTGCTCAATGTTAGAAAATGGGTCGAATCACCAAGCGACACATGATTCCACTCAACCCAATCTTGATAGTTGAAGTTTTTGATGTTTGGGGGATCGATTTCATGGGACCATTTCCAAATTCCTTTGGAAATGAATATATTCTAGTAGCCGTTGATTATGTTTCAAAATGGGTAGAAGCAATTGCATGTAGAACACCGATAGCAAAATGATCATTAAGTTTCTTAAAGAAAATATTCTCTCCCGTTTCGGTATTCCTAGGGCAATCATTAGTGATCGGGGAACCCATTTTTGTAACCGACCTTTTGCAATATTGATGAAAAAGTATAATGTCACCCATAAATTGGCCACACCATATCATCCTCAAACTAGTGGGCAAGTTGAAGTATCAAACCGACAAATCAAACAGATCCTGGAAAAAACTGTTAGTGCCAATAGAAAGGATTGGTCTTTGAAATTAATTGATGCACTTTGGGCATACCGAACCACTTTCAAGATCAATCTAGGAATGTCTCCTTATAGGATTGTGTTTGGTAAACCATGTCACTTACCTATTGAGATAGAACACAAAGCCATGTGGGCCATCAAACAACTAAATACAAATTTGAACGACGCTGGAAACCATAGGAAGCTTCAGTTGAATGAATTAGAAGAACTTAGAAATGAAGCCTATGAAAATGCAAGGATATACAAGGAACGAACCAAAGCATTTCATGATCAATCAATTATGAGAAAAACTTTCAATATCGGACAAAAGGTGCTCTTATATAACTTTAGATTACATCTATTTCCAGGAAAGCTTAGGTCTAGATGGACAGGACCATTTTTAGTAAAGGAAGTCTTTTCACACGGAGCTATTGAGATAGAAAACCCAAGTAATGGTGTTATCTTTAAAGTTAATGGTCAACGATTAAAACCATTCTTGGAATTACCTGTCGAGACTGTTGAAGATGCCATGGTTCTTTATGAACCAACTTATTCTGATTTAATTGCTTCGAGGTTTGGTCTGGCTGAAGACATAAAACTTAGCGCTTCTGGGAGGCAACCCAGCTTATTTAATTTCTAATGCTTTCTTTGTTTTCAGTTTGCTTAGGACAAATAAATTAGATAAACTCCATTGGGGATAATGTCGGTCAAGTTGGAGGAAGAGCTTGAACAAAATTAGGTGTTATCATTTCTTTTTCCTTCCACTATGAGTTATTTCTTGCATTTAATATATTAAAAAAAAAATTGAAATAAATTAATCTAGAAAAGAAATAAGAGTAAGTTAGAAAGTATTTGCTAATAAATGTAATGAGTCACGGAGAAGATTAGCTGGTTAGACTCTTGGTGGCCTAGGTCATTTAAAGACTATTAGCACTTCCAATTGCACATGCACACTAACAAGGTAAAGTAGGTGTTAATTGTAAGGCCAATTAAGGATTTGAGTATTATTTAAATTAGATAATTTTCTCTACACCCCAATTGAAGAAATTTAAATTTAAGGAAAGAGCTACCTGCCTGAAATAAAATGCAAAACACAGAGTAAATGTGAAATGCCCTAAGCCTAGTAACCGGGTCTCTTCACCTAAGTCAAGTGTTGAGATTCGCGTCAAATGGTGGTGGGAAGGCCAGGATGCTCAGCAAAAAAAAAAAAAAAATGTGAAAGCTACCTTAGTTCTTTGTTTAATCTGGGGTGTATGGAAAATTAATCGAACTAAGTTATGAAAAATGATATAATTGGCCTGTATAAGTTAATACTGAAATACTAAGTTAGTTATCACTCACACAAGTACTATAAAACTTTAAGTGTACTCTAAGAAAGCTCTTAAGTAGACTGACTACCGATTCTAATTCGAAGCTCATTACTTAGTAATATTAGAAAACTTCTTGAATTTTGATCTTAAATTAATTTTCAAAGGAAGGATCTTTTTGGAATATGATCTTATTTTGGTACATTGCTAAGGGACTAGCAATGATTAAGTTGGGGGGTGTGATTTATGTCACAAATTGACATAAAAAGTATCAATTAATATCTAAATTATCTAACTTTATTAAGAAATTGATACTTGTTATTATATTTTACAGAAGAAGAGGTTATCAATAGAAAGAACAAGGAAAGAGGATTCTAACGGCGTAAATTTTATGCAAAACAGAGTTAAATTGACCCAGGAATTGAAGAATGAAGAAAGAAGACTCAATTGGGTCAAACCTGAGTCAAATCAGGTCAAAATTGGTCAAAAATCAACTGATTTGGTGATCTGGTTAGCCGCCTGGTCCACAGCAACAGGTGCCTAGACCATGGACCCATCGGCGCACCATAAACCAGCCAATCAGCGAGTCTCGACTCACCGCAACGCATCGCGAGCCCGATCCATGCGCGCGGTCCAGAGCTCGTGAGGAGAGAGAAGAAGGTCCGAAGGGCAACCTGGTAACTTCACATCACTCGATGGTCCGATCTTCTCTGATCAAGATCCAATGCTCCACATTTTTGCACCATCGGACGGCCACCATCGCAGCCGGTCAAGATCCAACCGTAATCAAGGCAATTGCAAGAATCAATAAATACTAGGACAACACGGGATCCTTCTGCAGCACGATCCAATGGCAACGCTTCACCCAGATCGTGATCCGACGGCCCAGAATCGCTTTCGACTTGATTTATTAGATGAATTGGGTTCTTTAGATGAAGATCGGATGTCTGAAATAATTTCTAGGGTTTCTTGATGGATTTAAGTGCTTTTTGAGCGAGATTTGAGCCCCTAAACCCCCCTAACAGCCCTCTAAAGCCTCTTAGTCCCACATCTAAAGTTTTAAAAACCTTATAACCCCCAAATGCCTATAAAAAGCCCTCAAAGGCCCTTGTTTTAATGATTCTGGCCTTCTGATCAAGCTTGTAACCCTAGATAGTGGGGTTTTTAGCTTTCTTCTCAAGCCTCGAGCTTTGAGGTTTTTGTAATAATTTTTTTTTTATAAAATCTTATTTTTATGTAATTTTATCTCTTTACATTATGCAATTTATTTTTCTTGCAATTAGGATAGTTTAATTTATGCAATTTAATTTTATGCAATTAGGTTAGTTTAAATTATGCAATTTATTTTTCTTGCAATTAGGATAGTTTAATTTATGCAATTTAATTTTATGCAATTAGGTTAGTTTAAATTATGCAGTTTAAATTTATGCAATTAGGATAGTTTAATTTATGAAATTAGGATAGTTTATTTTTCTGCATTGAAATTTTGCAAGTAGATTTAGATCATGTCTAGCTAAGCATCCCTTCTAGGGTTTGCGATGAAGCTAGATCATGAGTAGGGATTTTACATAGGGTTCTTTCTTTTTCTTAGGATTTCTTTTTCTTCCTCTTTTGCCAAGAATTTTTGATGAACTACAGTTGGGTCAGAGTCCCTTCATAGTTCATGCTTGATTCAGTGCATAGGAGGAGAAAACCCTAAGGGATCCTAGTTACTACTCCCCTGTAAAGAATCTTGATGGGTTATCGTTGGGCCTTAGTCCCTTCATAATCTATGCTTGGGAAAGACAAGAGGAGTAGTCGTTAGGATCAATAAGAAAAATTCTAGGTAGAATTTCCTAATCTAGATCTAGTGGATTCAAAAACCCTAGATCCTTAGTCTTATTGTCTTTAGCAAACAACTTTCGATTTTTGATTTTCGTTAAAGCTCGCTTGAGCATAGATTTGAAAATTATTTTTAAACCAAGTCTCTGTGGGATCGACCCGTACTCGCTAGTCATGCTACTCTGCACACTGTGTGCTTGCGGTTTTATTTACAAATTTTAAGATTTGCACATCACTAGGTCATATAAATAAGAACAGGATGAATAAGTTAGCTTAAGAAGGAATTCCTG